>NC_037669.1:99276215-99576215 GCF_003255815.1 Theropithecus gelada
CTAGTTTTTTTTTTTTTGTATTTCTTAGTAGAGACGGGGTTTCACCGTGTTAGCCAGGATGGTCTCGATCTCCTGACCTCGTGATCCACCCGTCTCGGCCTCCCAAAGTGCTGGGATTACAGGCTTGAGCCACCGCGCCCGGCCCATTGGTTCCATTTTACAGATGAATAAGTTGAGGCTGACAGATAACTTGCTATGTGAGGGACCCAATCTGCCTAATTCTACACTTTTGCACACTCTCACTTCATTGCCTATAGAAGAGCTCAGAAGGAGAGGGAGGGAGATGGGGACAGGAAGTAGAACGATCCCTGGGGTAGAAATAAATTGGAGTGCTGGACATGTGCATTGGGAGCTCACCAGGCTGTACTGCAGATGACTCAGTATGCAATGGGCAGGAAGGAGAGGGTTGAAGAGAGGAGTAGGCAGTTTTCTCCAAAGCTGCTTTACAACAAAAGCCCAGAGTGTGAACATAAGTGAGTCTACACATCTATATCTGCCTCTTCTACACATATCTTTGCAGGTTGCTGTGTGGAGTTTTTTGGTGCCTTCTTTTCTAGTTTAACCTAATTTCTTTGAGGATGGCAGAGCTGGACATGTTCAGGAAACCTCAGAAAAAGAGCTGGATCTTACTAAGTCAGGAAGAGGGCCCAGAGCTCTGGGTTTCTCATCTGGGGCCATCAACACCTGCCTCCTTCTAGCTCTGTCAAACACTTGGCCCCTTCTGGGTACTCTGGCAGAGTTTGGTACCATTCTCTCACACTGAAGAGAGACCCTCATAGGTAGAAGCATTGAAAGCTGCAGGCTGTGACTCAGTTACATTGCAATGTAGCTGTACCAGTCATGATTTTTAGTTACAGGCATCAGCCAACTCTGGCTGGCTGAAGCAGAAGAGAGTTTGATGGAAAGAACACTGGGTGGCTGGAGAATCAGTAGGAACGCCGACATGGGGCTGGAGAATAAGCAGCCTGGAGCAGCACCGAGAATCACATGGTGGAAGGAGTCTGGAGAAACTTCTACTGCTTTAGCCATTGAATGTTGGGCACTACCATTGGCATCACAGTCACCTCTGTGCACAAACTTGAACTTGCAGTAGACAGAGAAAGAACTCCACCCTTCCTGTATCTAGCTCCGGTGTCAAAACCCAGGGTGGCACATGGTGGATGGATCCTGTGCACAGCCTGTGCCTGGCTGCAAAGGCTTCTGGGAAAGCCAGTTTCTGCATTTTTGGCATCTACCATGGGAAGCAGCCACTGAAGACAATGAAGACTCATGAAGTGGGAACTTCTCAAATGAAAAAGGAGTTCAAATATTGGGTGGCCAAATAAAATAAATATTCACTATCATTGCCTTAGTTGAGAATTGAGAAGCTGGGGGCAGTGTCAGGGTACTGATGGCAATGTTCTCTAACAGATATTGAGTGATTACTCTCCGTACTAACTATTCTGAATGCAGTATCTCATTTAATCCTTCCGATAAATCTCCCAGGCAATTACTAATACTATACGCATTTTCCAAAGGAGACAACTGGACTGTAGACATGACTGTGGCACATACCTGGTAGGTGGCTGAGCTGAGGTTCTGGTGTAGGCGGTCTGTCTTCTGAGACTGTGGTCACATTTTCATGATTGAGGGCCAGTGAGGAACTCTAGGTGTATTTCTTTAAGTTAAAGCATTATAACCAGCTGTCCTAGGGCTCATCATTCCAATTATGCCACATGAACTCCAGTCTTTTAAAAATCCCATCTCAAGGTATTTCTAGGAGTCTTCAAGATGGCTTGCATGAACACGTGTCAGACCAGGTTATTGGAGGCCACTGTGCTGTCACCTTCCTCTGCCTAGCCCAGGCCTACTGTGGGGACTGCTGTCCAGGCTGAGAAACTCCAATGTGAACACCTGTGGGCGGGCACTCTCCCGTAGCTGCCCTTGGCCACAATGGAGATCTCCCTTGACCCTCTCCCAGACTGAGTCACCTGTGCTACACAGTTTGCCCTGTTTGACACAACTGCCAGCCAAACCTGAGATCCTCCAGGGTCACTGGCCATGCCCAGGAGAGGCCTTCAGGAGTCAATCTCTGCAGCCCAGTCACAGATGTTCTTGGCCGTCAAGGAGATTTACTGAGCCCTGTCAGGGGACAGGAGGATTCACTTCCCTCAGCTCCCCTCTGTGAGACACCTATAGTAAGGTTACAGATTTCACAGGGACACCAAATTTGGTTGTTTCCACCAGCTAAACCCATTTTTGCCCTAGGGCCCACATAGATTATCAGCATAGTGATGTCAGCAGCACCCTTCAGGCCCAGGGGCAGAAAACTGCTGGTTGTGATATCCTTCCTCTTCTCCTCCCCTTTAAGGACCTTGCCTTCCTTTTTCACAATTGACTCAAATCATTCTCCTCCCACTCTGATCTCACATTCATTAATTCATTTGGTCAACATCAAATATTCATTATGCACCAATTATCTGTAAAACAGGGATAGGAACAATGATATTTCATTGTCTTGGTTTGGGTCTTCGGGCAAGCGGACTTGAGACAAGGGCTTGGTTGCAGGCTTTTTATTTGGGAGGTGATCCCAGGAAGCAGGAGTGAGGGAGCAGGAAGATTGAGCAGGGAAGGAGGAAAACAGTAACCTGAGGGTGTGCTACTGGTTACTGCTGCTGGCAGTGGGAGCCCAAGTGCATTGGCACATCTGAGAAGCACACAGAAGCCTCCCAGGATTGTCCTCCTGAAGGAAGGGAGGCAAGAGCGTTTATCCACAGCTCCTAGCCCCCTTGATAGATAGTTGCCTTGGGACAGGGAGTGGGAGGTTGGGGGTTACCCGCCCTGACCTTTAGAGGGCTGAGATGATTTCTGCAGCTTTAGCGAGTCTTTAAGGCAGAGAGGAGCAAGCCATGGGCACATGCCTAAGTGATACTGTCCAAGGAAGAAGCTCCTCCTTGCAGCTGGACCGAAGTCAAGAGTGGGACGAGGGGCCATGATACAGCACGCAAAACATACACTACACTTTCTCATGAAGTAGTTACCATTAACTGAGTTAATTTATGTAAAACACCTAGAAAAGTACCTGCCCCCAATAAGGCTATATGTGTGTGTTTGGTGCTATTATTTGTGTGACTACCGCATGTGCCTGGTGCTTCTCTAGGCTCTGTGGGTAACACTCTCATGAGAATTACCTTCAGCTCACAAAACATGCCTTGTTTATGTGTCAAAGCTCTGATTCTTGATACTGTCCAAGTTCTTTTGCCAGGAGATTCTCAGCCCCCATGTTTGGGGATGGCCAGGGGACATGGCCCCACCGGATTGCCAGCCTTGCCAGTATCTCTGATCCATTTTAGAGGCCTGCCCTGCTGTGCTCTGCTTCCCAGGATCCTGAACAAGGATTTGAGAGCTAAGGTTTGAAATCTGCATGTGAAACAGTCAAACTCAAGTTGTCCATCTTCTGAATTATACCCTGCTGGGAAAAGAAAATAGCTTCAGAGCAAAGTCACTTGCCTTTTAATAATTGATGGATAAAAGATTGCACCATGTGCAAAAACATACTTTCCGGATCTGCCACTAAGAACAGTTCAGGCAGAAGAAACTGCTCTTTCCATTGCCCTGGAGGCCAGGCCTGCCCTCAGCTAATCTGATGACCTAATCCTTTCACATGGGGGAGGACCAGAGCATTTGCATACAGGCAATGAATGCATCTTTCCACCAGAGGCTTCCAGAGGCAAGTCCAGTCTAGCTGGCGCTTATCTATCCAAGCTGGCTGACCTGCTCCCAGTGCACAGGCCAGTCCCAAGTCCTCCCACTCCTGCCTTGTTCCCATAACAAGTCTTGACTATTCTGGCCTCATACCTGTCCCCAAGTTGCAACACTTGATATGGCTTCTTGAGGACGGCCTTGGCCATCTCCTTGTTGCCGCTCCCACTGACTGCTTGGGTTTCAGCAGTTCATGGCTTCACAAGGCAACCCCTCCCTCTTGGTTCTATAATAACATAACTGGTCACAGACCTTTTGCCCAGCTCAGGCACTGAGGGACTGGGACCTGCCCTGGCCCCATCTTGGCTTTCACAAATGGGAACTGGTGAGGTCTCACCCAGGTGAAACCCAGAATTCACTTTCCTTTCAAATGTTAATATATTGCTGTGCAAATATGCCTTTATCAGTCCAGAATCCTGTGTCTATAATCTCAATATGTAAAAGCTCTGAAAGCCAAAAGTTGGTTATAATCTGCATAGTAGCAAAATCTAACTGGGTTAATTTCATTTTCCAGAAGTATCTGACCTGCACTAAGTGGAGGCTATCTGTTGCCTTTATTGATCTCATTTGGTGTGAATATGCATACATGCTGCTGGAGAAATATTAATGTCATTGATTACGAGGTGTCCCAGAGCTCACTGGGGTGTTAATGTATGAGGTGGTGTGTGCATCAAACTGCCTTTCTAAAATATTTTCTGAATTCTGAAACATACCTGGCCCCAAGATTTTGGATGAGGAATTTAGGTCTGTATTAGAATTAACCCAGGGAGGGTTAGGGCCTGGAAGAAGTGACCATGAGTGGCTATTGTTATCTAAAGCTTGAGGATGCAGGGAGCCAGGGGCAGCAATAGCCTGAGTTAAATATCACTGGATCCTTTAGTATAATTACAGAGTCAGAACTTAAGGAGAGTCATATTGACATCCATTTCATCAAAACAAAGAAAAAAGAAAAAATTGCTCCCTCTAATCCATACCCATTAATTCAGCATCTCCCCTAGATAGCTGAAACCCTTTCAGAAAGACTGGAATATTTTCTAGATAATAAATCTGAGTCTTTGTCTTTCCCTTTTCTTCTTTCCCCTCTTCCCTTTGCCCCATCCCTGAACCTCCCCATCTTCTTGTGTTTTTGTTCATAAAAGAGCAGCTTCTATTATTCATGTGACAATGAGGCTCCTTAGGTAATTAAAGGGAAGTCTGCAGCCTGAACTACAAATGAGAGGTCATCTTGTTTAGCTTTTAGTCCTACCTCTACTGGGAGTGTGATTCTGGGGACAAGAAGAAAGAAAAGGTGCCAAAGCGCATGAATGGCCAATCATGTGCCTGGCTCTTCCATGTGGAATAGGCAGGTGGGGATGCTTGGAGCACACTCAGTGTTTGCCCTCCAGATTTTTCCAGTCTCCTCATAGATGACCCATGCCTGATGCAGAATAGGGAGGCAGGGTTAGATTTAACTGGAAGTCTTCATTTGTATTCTTCCAGGAAGCACACCCTGAGATGAGGGTTCTGGGAGATGAGGAGAACAGTAGTTGGGAAGAGGAGAACAGAGCCAGGGGATGACCGGAGCTTAATCCTTTGGGGGAAATCCTGGGAAACAGCACAGAACACACTTCAGAGTTATCTTCCTAAGGTGCCAGGTGAGGGAGCTGAGGTATTTATACACCCTCTCCTGAGACTCATGGGTTGAGGACTGCTGGGAGCTGCAATGACAATGCCTTGGCACTTGGGCCTGCTTCCTGGCGGCAAAAGCCTCAGGCACAGAGATGCATACACTGGGGTTTGAAGTTGATTGTTACATACTGTAATGGTAACATCCAAGCAATACTAATAGGGCACTGACAGCATCTACTACAGTTTTATTTTTCACTAAAATGCAAAGGAATTTTTGCATTTCTTTATCAGAAGAAGGAAAAGTATGCCAGTCTTCTCATTTTGACGGTTGTGCCCACATGAGCCAGCAGAACCTGAAGGGGCAATATGTTTGGTAGTGGGATCATTTGGGGCTAGTGAGGGGGCTGGGTCTGGGGAACAAGGGCAAGGTGTTTGGTGAAGGGGGTCATTCTGGTGGGGGACTGCAGTGGTGATGCTAGTGGCAGCTGTGCCCTTGGCAATGGGAGTGGGGGTCTGCAACTGCAGTGGACCCTGAAGGCAGTAGGGAGGTGCTTCTTTATAGCCCTTAGAGACTGCAGCAAAAAACATCCTTGAATAAGGCTAGAGTAGGCAAGGGAAAAATGGCAGGCACAGCAGTGGACTCAGCTTGATTGTCAATCCCTTTCTTGGGCTCTGTGTGGGACTGGAAATTCTACAAGTGTCCTGCTGTGGGGGCGGGAGTGGGTCCTGTTGGGTGGATAAGTGATGCTCAGAGCATTTCTAGGGCAGGAGTTGTCAAACTTTTTGCTGCTAAATATTATAGGGGTACTACTGTCTCTGTTGTAACTACTCAGCTCCCCTGGGGTATAGCAAGAAATGGTCACAGACAATATGTAAATAATGCTTATGGCTGTATTCCACCACAACTTTATTTATGGATGCTGAAATCGAATTTTATATAATTTTCATGTGTCACATTTTTTTTTCTGATTTTGTCCATTCATTAAAAAATGCAAAACCTATTTTTACCTGGCAAGCCACACAAAAACAGGCTGTAGGCTGAATTGGGCCCATGGGCTGTATTTGCAGACTCTTGTTCTAGGGCTTCTCTCTGACTTGGGCTTCAGGGTTAAGGGCAGACTTCCAAGTGATTCTTAACAACTTAGGAGAGGCAAACCTCCTCCTTGCTCCAGTGAGATGAATGATTCATCCAATAATGGGAAAGGCTCACAAGCAAGGAGACAGAACCTCATGTATACATGGACATTTAACTGGTTCCAGTGAAGGCTTGAAGCCCAATTTGCTAAGCTTCTGCTCATTTATTGCTCCAGAAAGTGCCAGCCTGCATGACCCATCCACAGCCTGTTACTTTGGGGATTTCACAAGGTTCAGAGTAAAGAGGAGACTTTGGGTAAATAAAGATAAGATATTTGGGTGACACTGGTAGAGTGAAAAGGTAGACTTCTGAGCCACATCGCCATGCATTCAGGTTCCAGCTCTGCCATTTACAGCCTAGTGAGCTAAATCAAGATACTTAATTACTCTGGGTCTCAGTTTCCTCATCTGTAAAATAAGGAGCAATAATAACCCACCTTTTAGGCTTACTATGACGATAAAGTAAGACAATATGTGAAATGACCTTGGATCAAGCTCAGGTTGGCATCTCATCTTCACTTAATGGATGGTTTTAAAATTATTTTTAATGCCAACTTCACAAAGCTGTGATAGAAATTGAATGAGATAAACGTGTAAAGGCCTCAGGGACATAGTGTGTGTGAAGAAAATGGTTGCCACTATTACAAATATGATGCAGGAAAAAAAAGGTTAGGTATTTCTCCATCTTCACTTTGGGATGATGGCTCTCAAGAGGTGGGAAGAGGAGGAAAATGGCACCTGCATAATTTTGATTGCAGAATATTTGTATTCTTTCCCTTTCTGAAGTTCCTGAATAGCAAATGTTTTTGACAGCAATTGGGTCTGGATGCCACATTTTGAAGCCCAACTGACAAACAAGAGATTATGAGACTGCAGTTATCTTTTACCAGCTGTGTAGAAAAATCCTGTCATTTGGCATCACACAACTATGAATTCTTTTATCTCTTTCTCCCTTCTTATGTGCTCCTGGAGCATATGTAAGCAAGCTCTGACATTGATAACACGTTCTTATTAACTATTATCTGAAAGATGGGATGCCAACATAGGAGTTTTGCATTGCATATCAGATGGAAATTTCCATTGGGGAATGGAACGTTATCCACTTCTGGCCAATGACATCCCAAGGTTGAAGTTACCATCTACATACACCGTAGTCTGAGGTCATGAATTGGCTAGATTTCTGCCCAAATCTTTGCCTACTCCTTCAGAAGGAAATGGAATATGAGGCAACTATGGGCCCTTAGAGGGAACAGAAAGTTAATTTTCTGTCATGTAAACGTTAGCTTCTTAGG
This sequence comes from Theropithecus gelada, assembly GCF_003255815.1. Taxonomy (NCBI): domain Eukaryota; kingdom Metazoa; phylum Chordata; class Mammalia; order Primates; family Cercopithecidae; genus Theropithecus; species Theropithecus gelada. The sequence continues at coordinate 99,283,991 of NC_037669.1, forward strand.
CAGTGTAGATGGAGCAGGTGAGTGGAGCCAGAAGGATGGGGTTGTGCTTATAGAAAGGCCAAATGAACAGGCTGAGCGGACACCCTATGGGGGCCCGGGTGCATCTCATCCCACCCCATGTGGTCTAAGCAGAATATGTAATTCCTATTTTTCTTGACAGGAATTGGTTAAATAAAGGGCATGTTATCCACTCTTGGCCAATGAGATGAGGAAAAACCTGCTGTGTGTGTGTGTGTGTGTGTGTGTGTGTGTGTGTTGGTTGGGGGGCAGTCTGGGAAAAGTTTATGTTCTGTGAAGAAGGAACTCAGAGAGAGAGTGCCTCTTCTCCCTGTGGACTTTGCCATGAGATCCTGGTGCTGAGGTGTCATCCTGCTATCATCCCTCAGAGAGGCCAGCATCAAGTATGCCTGAATGGCAAGAGGGATGGTTCCTGGATCCCTAAGGACAGCACTGCCTGGCAGCTGATCTCTACCTGCCTTCAAATTATAATATCTCTGTGCTTGCTCATTGTTGAAGTCAGTTTGATTTGGAACTCTCTGTTCCTTGCAGCCAGAAGGATCCTATCTGGGGCCACATTTTTGACACTGGAATATCCACTAAGGTGAGAAATAAGGGAAGGGTGTGCACTCGGCATTTAGGGGAGGGGAGCAGCTGGCTACTTTTAATGGGTTAGTGTGAAACATACCTTGTACTTTAACTGAAGCATCCTATATTAATTAGCTAACTTATTAATGAGCCTGTATAAGGCACCTACTACATGGTCAGCATAGGGACAGGTCTTTCTGAGAATAAAAGAGTCATATAAAACATTCTAGTTGTCAAGCATCATAAAATTTAGTTGGTGGAGACAAGACTATAAATAAAACAAAATAAGTGGTTTACAGAAGGGCGTGATGAGTGTGTGCTAGAGTACGTAAAAGCTTCGTGGGAGATGGAGAAAGCTAAGTTGGGTCTTAATCAGCAGAAAGAACAAAGGTGAGGACATAGAGACGTTAAGTCACATGCTCCAACACAGCCAGAAAGTGGCAGAGCTGGGGTTCAAACCCAGGATGTCTGTCTCCTTCCAACCCTGGGCATGTAACTACTACACTGGAGCATATTTGTGCTCCCAATGTATATTTGTAAGCCTGGAATGCCAATCTGTTAATTTATAATGAGAAATTGAACTGGGAAACATTATGAATTCAAAATCTGTGAAGCCAAGAAGCCAAGTTATATTCAGAAGGTCCCCAAGGGGGCCTGATATTAACAGACAGGATATTCTTGACACCAGGATGGAGGCATGTGTCTTGAAGGGCTAGTCCTTCTCTTCCTGGCTAGGTACTGGTAAGAGAATGGCCAGTTTTGGGGTCCTGGGGCTCCCATTTAAATGCTCCAGGCTGTTCCTAAAGTTCTTCTTCAGTCATGGTGTAAGTCAACTGGTCAGTCCTCTAGGTGTTCATTATGTTCACATTTAATTCAGTGGTGTACTAGCAAGTGTTTAACAAATGGCTCTCTGGGGGGCTGGGGGAAGCCCTAATTTGTAACATTCGCCAAGTCAAGTTCCATGGTATGAATACTCCCTCCAAGACTATTTCAAGCTACCAGCAGGAAGAGATGCACACAATCAATGGCTCTTGAGAGCTGGTACCGGCAAGCTCCAGCACACCACTGTGGTCACATTGCATCCTGCCTCTTAGAGCCTTCCCAGATGCCTTGATGGGAATTATGGAGTGTTCCCAGACTTATGTAGAACATTTACCAAACTAGTTACAGCCATGTGTGTGAACTTTTTCAGTTTAATTATTGGAAAATGGCCTCACTTCCAAATTCTTGGAGAACACTTTGTTTTTACCTCCATGTACCGTCAACTAACAGAGTTGTAAGGTGACCAAAGGAACCAAAGATGGATTTCCTTTCTGTATTGCCTGAAGTACAGAGTTCTGTTAAAAATTACTGTCAAGAGTGAGGCTTGTGGTCTGGGCTGCACTGAGTAATACTATGGGTAGCAACAGATAAATTGGCACAGAAGAATCTTCTACAGTACCACCGCCATTCACCCCCTACCTCACTTTGCTATCTTACCCAACATAACATAACAGAAAAAAGAAATTATGTTGCCTAGTAACAGCCCTGAACAAGGGGAGACCAGTCAATACAATTCTGAATTAAGGCAACATCCAACAAAAAAATCCATCTTGAGGATTTATAAGAAAACCAAAGTGTAGTTATAGTCTTACAAGCTGGTGGAGAAGTCCCATTAGCTTTGGGTATTGGATTATTTAGAATAATGTATCTGGGATATGGATTTTTTTTTTCTGGGAAGAATAATCTACTCTGAGGCCATGAAAATCAATAGGCCTCTTTGAAGACTGACTTCAGCCGTTATTGGTAATGTTTTGGTTGTGTTTGTGAATCAACAATCAAGCAAAAATAGGGCCATTTAGTAGTTCACACTAAAGAGCAGTACTTGTCAATTTTGCAATGAAGCTTCTCCATCCATTGAATACACCAGCATCTCCCAAGGGCTGCTATGATTCTATGCTATGAAAGCTGACACCAGCATAAACGATTGAGGATAGATCTTCCAGGGTGGTCAATCATCCCAGCATGCCTGAGACTGAGGAGTTTCCCAGGATGCTGGACTTTTAATGCTAAAACTAGCAAAGTCCTTGGCAAACTGGGACAGTTGGTTGCCCTAGATCAGTGGTTCTCAACTGCAAGCGATTTTGACCCTCAGGTAGGGTTGCCAGATAAAATAGAAGACACTCTGTTCAGTTTGATTTTCAGATAGACAATGAATAATTTTTCAGTATAAGTATGTCCCAAATACTACAATAGGACATACTTAGAGTTAAAAAGAATTATTTTGCTTGACTAAAATTTGAATTTAACTAGGTTTTTAACTGTTTTTAAACTTTTTTTGTAAATCTTACAATCTCACCCCCAGGAGATAATTGGTAATGATTGGAAGCCTCTTTGGTCGTCACAACCACAACTTCATCAGGGATGCTACTATAATCTAGTGGGTAGAGGCCAGGCATGCTGCTAAACATCCTATAAGGCACCAATGCAGACAACAGCTGCCTACGACAAAGAATTATCTGGCCTGAAATGTCAGTGGTGCAGAGGTTGGGAAACCCTGCCCTAGACCTTAAACAAGCCGGTACCATGGAGCTCCATCTTCCTTGAGAAAACACTAAAGGATCGACATGGGATTCCCTGCTTCATGCACACAGATGAAAAAATGTCACATACACTCCTGACTGACACTTTCAGTCCGATGGCATCAAACAGCCATTGGCAGTTTAAGAAGTGTCTAGCAAAATGGGATGCTTCCCTTTGCCGGGCTCCCCCTTCCACACTTGGGTGGAGGCAGTGCGTGCCATCAAACAATAGAGCAGATAAAAGCCGAATCAGGGTGGTCTCCAGGATGCCCCCATCTCCCCAGACTTCTATGGTGACATTTCTTGCACTCCTGAAGTTTGTTCATGGCTTTGAAAAGACAGTTTCAGAATGTCTTCATTGTTTTATACGGTACTGGCCGCGCCTGGAGTTTTCCTGAAGGAAAATGTAGCAGCAGGAATTTTGTGCAATACTATAATAAGGGGGCTTTATCCTTTCAAAAATACATCCTTTCTCCTTGTTGTCAACTCTCCAACAGCCCTGTGAAAAATGTAGCTCAGAAGTTACTGAGGTGTTTTTCTGTTTTTCCTGTCTCGTTTTAGTTCATATCAAGCAACAGAAAGCAATTCTGTTATTCACACTTAGGCATGCTAGCTTGAATGAATGAATGAATGAATGAATGAACAAATCAAACATCAATCCTGTGCTCATTTCCCTAGTGTGTAAGAACTGAAATGTAAAAAGTGGCATCTGCTTAAAAGGAATTGATGAATTTGAGTTCTCTAGGTACCTTATACAAGTGGAATATGTGTTTAATGGGCACAGAGTTTCAGTTGGGAAGATCAAAACGTTCTGGGAGGTGGATGTTGATGATGGTTGCCCAACTATGTGATTATACTTAATGTCACAGAACTGCACACTTAAAAATGGTTAAAATCGTATATTTAATCACAATATAAAGAAAGGAATTGGTGATATATGTCTAGGCATGTAAGTTTTGATATATGCTTGCTGATTGATTATTTACCTAAGGTCTGTTTACATATTTTCCCCTGGTAAACTTGGTAGTTGCCTCATTGTCTTGTATCCTTATCATTAAATTAAGTGGACAATGACTCTTTCTTCTTTTCCGTCTTCTTAACTCCAGCAGTCACATGAAGATAGAAATATATTTCCTCTTTGCAAGTTACTCTTTTTAAATTTTTTAATTTTTGTGGGTACATAATAGGTGTATGTATTTATGGGGTACATAAAATGCTTTGAAACAGGTATGCAATGCATAATAATTACATCATGGAAAATGGGGTATCCATTCCCTCAAATATTTATCTTTTGTTTTATAATCCAATTATATTCCAGAGTATACTCTGAGTACTCCAAATGTACTCCACAGTATGATTTAGTTACTATTGACTATAGTCACCCGGTTGTACTACAAAATACTAGGTCTTATTCATTATTTCTAACTAATGTTTTTGTACTCATTTACCATTCCCCCTCCCCTTCACAGTACCCCATTACCCTTCCCAGGCTGTAGTAACCATCCTTCTATTCTCTATGTCCATGAGTTTGATTGTTTTGATTTTTATTAATAAATCCTGCAAATAAGTGAGAATATGCAATGTTTGTCTTTCTGTGTCTGGCTTATTTCACTTAACACAATGACCTCCAGTTCCATCCATGTTGTCGCAAATGACAAGATCTCATTCTTTCTTATGGCTGAATAGCACTCCATTGTGTATAGTTACGATATTTTCTTTATTCATTCTTCTGTTGATGGACACTTAGGTTGCTTCCAAATCTTGCTTATTGTGAACAGTGCTCAACAAATACAGGAGTACAGGTATCTCTCCACTATACTGATTTCCTTTCTTTCAGGAATATACCCAGCAGTGGGATTGCTGGATCATATGGTAGCTCTATTTTTAGTTTGTTTAGGAACCTCCAAACTGTCCTCCACAGTGGGTGTACTAATTTACATTCCCACAAACAGTGCACCAGGGTTCACTTTTCTCCACATCCTCACCAGCATTTGTTATTGCCTGCCTTTTCAATATAAACCATATTAACTGGGGTGAGGTCTGCATGTCCTGTTCTTGAAGTCTCCCACCATTTCTCCACTAAGATGTGAAAATGGAAGATGAGCAGGCAAGCCTGTGGGAACCATCTGTGTCACTGGCATCTGAGAAAAGCCACCACCCAGGGCAGGATGCCACGGGACAGGGGAGCATAAGCAACTGAAAATGAAGCGGCCATAAGGCCAGGGCTTGGAGTCTATGGGTTTCACTAAAGAAACCCCAACACTGACAGCTCTTCTAGCTGAGGAGCTAGGTCCCTGGGATGGGCCCTGATCAGGGAATCTAGACTGGGAAACTGGCATCAGCCCTGCCAAGATCCTGTTTTTGGAATCTTGATGCTGGGCACTAGGCCTCTCAAATCACTCACCTCTAGTCTCTCCACCCCTCTCCTTAAACCCCTTCAGCTCAGATATAGGATGCTCTCCTAGGCTAAAGTCTCTGTTTCCTTTCACGTGGGGTCTGGGGCCTGTGTTTCTGCTATGTTTACTACACTGAATCACTCCTACCACAGCCTAAGTCCACTCCCCCTGTCTGAAATCAAGGAATCTTGACCTCGTGAGAACCATGAAGGGACCTGAGCACTCTCTGTAAAATGTGTACAGTGATCACAGATGAACAAATTGGACAGTGGCCTCAAAGTTCTTGGGCACCGTGAGCAGCTACACATCCAAAGATGTGTCTGTGGACCCTGTCTCTTGTTCCACCCAAGTGTTCTACTTTTCTTTAGAGCATGGAGCAAAAACCCTGACCTGATTCACTCTGGCAAGGACGTGCCCAGCGAAAAACTAGAGGGGAGAACATTTAATGTTGGTAAAGGAACCTGGATAAAAGTTAAAAACACACACTTTCGAAGGAATCGGCTCTGAGTGTAAGAATCGGTTTGAGTATAGTCATGGTCCTCTGCCTTGGGCTTTCTTTGAGCACACAGAACTTTACCTGTGTGGGTTGCCCAAGAGCAGGGTCACAGAGAAGCCCACCTCCACCTCTTCCTCATACCCAAGTCTCACTGCAAGGCAAATCTCAGGCATGTGCCTCAGCATCATATGAGGGTGAAGGTGAGTGTGAAGAGGCTCTGGCAAGCGGTTGAGCAGAAGGGTGCATGGGCACATGCCATTCCTGGCCCAACAACTTCTCAGCTGTGAGTACTCAGCCAGGGAAGTCTCCCTAAGCCTCGGTTTGTTCACCTGGGAAATTAAGATAAGAAGCTACCTTTGTGAGGGCTCAAAGGCCACCTGGCGCCTAGCAGTAGCCACTTGTGTGAAAGTCTGTCTTAGGTGAGGTAACCTAGAGGCAGAGCCTGAGACAGGGATTCAAGTGCATGCAGTTTACTGAAGGTGTGCTCTCAGGAGAAAGAGAACAAGGAAAACAAGATGGGGCAGGGGGAATACACTAAGCAAGGAAGTGGTCCTGCTGAGTCTGCTTGAGCCTATGCCATGGGGAGCCCTGGAGCATGAACTGCACCCTTCTAGACTGGTCCCTTCTAGAGGCCAAGAGCAATCATTGTCTACAGGTTGCCTCTAAGTGGGTAGGGAGGGTAGCGAGGAAACTCTACCTCTACCTTTTAGAGGTAGAGGTAGCTCTCTGAAAGAGGAAGCTCTTGTTTAGCTGAGGCCAACACTTTGAACTGCCTTATTCAGCACAGGTCAGCTGTGAGCACTCTAGTCAACATTCATCGCAGCTGGGGATGGGCACCCCTTGGTGAAGAAGATCTGGGTAGGGCACCATCAGCATCCACCACACGTCCTTGGCTCCTTAGAACTTCCAGCAGTAAATTACCTCGTTCAGTTGGCACAGAGGCATACCTGACTTGTCTTGAATCTGGTGCTATCCTGAGTTGCATCATAGCAAGATGCTACTGGATGCCCCACGCCTGCAGCATCACAACATCACTGTGTTTCTCTGGGTACCACTCTTCTGATCTCACAGGAAGTAGCTAAGCAGGGGAGTCGTTTTGCCAAGAGCAGTGATGAATTCACACTGACCAGTCACACCCTTTTCTTGTCACCATTTTGATCAAGTATCTCTTCTCAAAAGGCTGAGAGGGCCCTGTCTGAGATCAATAACTAGAACCTTGCTTTTCCAGCTGCGGCAGACAGAGGAGCACCCTGGGCATCACCTAGGCACTTCTTAGGAAGGCAGAGTCTAGGGGCTCAGAACCATAGTCTAACAGGACCCCCAAGTGATCCATGTGTACAGTGAAGTGTGAGAATTGCTGGAAAAGACACTTCCCTTTCTTTCCTCCACAGCACCATTGCGATGCTTCAATGTTTACACTTACCTTGTTTGTGTCCCAGAAAAGAGTGGCAGCATGAAGCCAACAAGGACTTGGGTTTGAAACCCAGCTTTGTCACCAACTAGTTAGGTAACCATGGGCAAAAGGCTACACCATTCTTGTGCACTTTTTTTCTCTACAGTGAAGAGGATAATTTCTAAATCATAAGGTTGTCATGAGACAATGTATTTGAAACACCAAACTGTGCAAAGCCCATAGTAGGCATACAAAAGAAAAAAAAAATCCCAAAGAACTGGCTTAGTGCTTGACATGAACTCACATTTAGAAAATTCAATGGAAATGAACTGCGTTTAAGCAGGTTGACTTTCAGCCTCCAAAGAGCCAGAATGTCTGCACATGGAAGAGGAGGGAGTTTCAGAAACTTTGATCTCACTGCCTGTTCTCATTCCTCTTGCCCTTGATGGTTTTCAAAGCATGTCATCAGCTGTTGACACGTGGACAGATATGTCCCTGCCTATGCAATGTCTTTGCCTTGCGACGTCTGAGAGAATGGATGGAGACTAAAGGGACAGAGAGCAGGGACAGAGGCTATGTGGCCTTGGCATTTGGAGAGCACAGGCCACCCTCTAGACTTCAAAGCAAATATAGCAATCCAGCGGAACACACCAGACTGAACCCTGGCTCCCATTTTGTTTGCTCTATACAGGTTATACATTTTTTAAATTACTTGAAGATCCCACATAAGCATTTTATGCTTCTCACTATTTGAGCACTCAGGGTATGCCAAGATTTTTGCATAATTTTTGTGTTTTATCTTAACAGTGGCTCTGTGAGGTGCACGCAATGAGTCTCATTTAATGGATGAGAAAAGTGATGCTCTGAGAGATAAATATGATTCCTATAACCACACAGGAGGCTAGTGGCAGAGCCGGGACGTAAACCTGGATCTGGCAGATTCCAGAGTTCCTAAGCCCTTGGCTGTAGGCTTAGCATCATATAGGTGTGCACATAAAGAGCTGCAAGCTGGCAAGCCCCCACAAAATAAAAAAGAACCAACTAATTCCACTATCAGTGATTTATAAATTCAGAAACCAGTCGAAAAGAAAGGGAAAAAAATCAACGACAAGTTTTTAGGATGCCTACTCTTTCATATGCCCTTGAATGTGTGATCAAATTCCCTAGGGCAAACCCTTCTCTTCACACAAGTGCCAGAGTAAGAACAGGACTCCTCTAAAGCCTACTGCACACCCCCACCAGCAATCTAAGGGTTGATTGGGTCCTTGAGCTACAGTCAAACCTTCAAATGGGGCTTGTCCCCGGTGACCAGCAGTTCTGCAGAGTCCTGCTTATCTGTAGGAACTATGGGGCCCCCTTGTCACCCAGCTCTGATGCTACCTTGTCATTCCCCCTAGCTCACACTCAGAATTCTCCACCCTACCATCTCCTGCCAGGATATTCCAAGAATGTAGAGTAACAGGGAACAGCTAGGCCCCAAATCACTTCCAGTCATAACTTTATATTATACTAGCACCCTCAAACTGTGGTCCCTCTTAAAGATATCCTTTCTGGCTTTCTGTCTTCTGTAGAGTCTTGCTAGATTTATATGATGACAGAATGTTAAAAGTGGGAAAGGTTCTATTTCCTATTCATACAGACCCATCTCTCACCCACAGGGATTCCTTCTTCAGCACCCCTGACAGGATGGTGATGCAGCCTGTGCTTCTTCCTTTGGAAATATAAAATGTATTACCTCAGAGGGCATTCTGTACTGTATTTCAGAGCTCTGAGTTTTAACAAACCCTTCTTTATACCTACCTGAAATCTGCTCCATTTTTATACAATGTATTCACCAGCAAACCTGTGTTGAGCATAGATTTAGTTATGACATAATATTACAAGTGACAGAAAACCCACTCAAATTGACTTACCCTATAAAAGGTATTACTAGGAAAAAAATGGCTTCAAGTGAGGCTTGTTCCAGAGTTCAAAAATTCCACAAAAGACCAGGTGGTGCTCTCCTTCCACTCTGTCTTCCACGTTTTTTTAAATTTTTGTTTATTTTTAGTTTTAGTTTTTGAGATGGAGTCTCACTCTGCCACCCAGGCTGGAGAGCAGTGGCGTGATCTTGGCTCACTGCAGCCTCTGCCTCCCGAGTTCAAGCAATTCCTGCCTCAGCCTCCCGAGTAGCTGGGACTACAGGCACATGCCACCATTTTTAGTATTTTTAGTAGAAATGGGGTTTCGTCATGTCGGCCAGAGGACTGCTGAGCTCAGACGATCCACCCGCCTCGGCCTCCTAAAGTTCTGGGATTACAGGCGTGAGCCACCACGCACCGTGCCTGGCCTCCATGTTGTTTTTCCACTCATCTTTGAGTTCTCCTGGCCCTCCTGGTTCAATGAGGTTGTGGGCTGCTGCAGACCAGGCCGCTTACCTCATCCTCCAGGAGAACTAAGCAACTCTGTTGCTAGCGCCTCCCACACCGCCTAAGACTCTCTCTTATTGGCTCACACTGGGTCATGTGCCCATCTCGGAACCAATAACTGCAATCAGAGAGATGGGCTACGGAGACAGAGAAGGGAACAAGAGACAGCAGAGCCAACTTGAGGGTAGGAGGGCGGGAGGAGGGAGAGGATGGCAAGACTATCTGTCAGATTTTATGCTTATTACCTGGGTGGTAAAATAATGTGTACACCAAATCTCTGTGGCACACAATTTACCTATATAACAAACCTGCACATGTACCCTTGAGCCTAAAATAAAAGTTTAAAGAAAAGAAAACTTGAAATGAAAGAGGGGTAAATTCTCTAAAGGAAAATGAGAACACCATTGATAAGAGAAGGTGGGAATAAACGCTGGTCAGAAACCCCCAAATGCCTCCTACCATTCTTTGCTTTTTGACAGCCACCATGCTGGTTACTGAGGATGGCAAGTTGACTGAAACTCAACCCCAACCTAAAGAAGCCAATAACTACACACGAACAGAAAAACAAATACTGCACATTCTCACTTATAAGTGGGAGTTAAACACTGAGTATACATGGACACAGAGAAGGGAACAAGAGACAATGGAGCCAACTTGAGGGTAGGGGATGGGAGGAGGGAGAGGATAGGAAAACTACCTATCAGATTCTATGGTTATTACCTAGGTAGTAAAATAATGTGTACAACAAACCTCTGTGACACACAATTTACCTATATAACAAACCTGCACATGTACCCTTGAACCTAAAATTAAAGTTTTTAAAAAAAGAAGCCAATACCTTGGTGGGAACACTCATTATTACTGTATAAGGTTCATATCAGTGCTACTACATTCTGGAGTAGAGAAAATACATCCTCTTTTAATTGAGGGATCTTCCAAGCATCTGAAGACAACTCGCCCACCTCTTCAAAATGTCCCCTAAGTTAAACATCGCTGGCGTATCCAGTTTTAAGCCCTCTGACTTGGCTGCAAGACTCAGACTATGACAGTACCCTCCTGGGAATAATATGAACACAGTGCACAGAATTGAACCTGATCTCCAGAAACAATGGGACTGCCTTAGGCTGGGATTCCCAGCAATAGAATCTGAGACAAGGATTGATACTGAAAAGGTGAAAACGAAAAGCATTCCCCTCAAAAACTGGAATAAGATAACGATGGCTACTCTCACTACTCGTATTCAGCATAATACTGGAAGTCCCTGCCAGAGCAATCAGGAAAGAGAAAGGAAAAAAAGGCTTCCAAGTAGGAAAGGAAGAAGTCAAACTATCTCTCTTCACTGGTGATATGATTCTCTACCTAGAAAACCCTAAAGACTCTGCCAAAAGGCTCCTGGAACTGATAAATGAATTTAGTAAAGTTTCGGGATACAAAATTAATGTACAAAAACTAGGAACATTTCTATATACCAATAACATTCAAGGTGAGAGCCAAAGCCAGAACATAATCCCATTTACAATAGCCATAAAAAAGTTATCTAGGAATACATCTAATCAAGAAAGTGAAAGATCTCTACAAGGAAAACTACAAAACACTGCTGAAAGAAATCATAGATGACACAAACAAATGGAAAAACATTCCATGCTCCTGGATTAGAAGAATCATTATTGCTAAAATGACCATACTGCCCAAAGCAATCTACAGATTCAGTGCTGTTCCTATCAAGATACCAACATCATTCTTCACAGAACTAGAAAAAAAAAATCCTGAAATTCATATGGAATTAAAAAAAAAAAAAGAGCCCAAAGAGCCAAAGCAAACCTAAGCAAAAAGAACAAAGCCAGAGGCATCACGTTACCTGACTTCAAACTATATTGTAAGGCCACAGTAACCAAAACAGCATGGTACTGGTACAAAAACAGACACATAGACCAATGGAACAGAATAGAGAACTCAAAAATAAAGCCACACACCTACAGTCAACTGATCTTCAACAAAGCCAACAAAAATAAGCAATGGGGAAAGAACTCCCTATTCAACAAATTGTGCTGTGATAGCTCTCCAGCCAAATGCAAAAGAATAAAACTGGGCACTTACCTTTCACCATATACCAAAATTAACTCAAGATGAACTAAATATTTAAATGTAGACCTCAAACTATAATAATCCTAGAGGAAAACCTAGGAAACACCATTTTTGACACCAGCCTTGGGAAAGAATTTATGACTAAGTCCTCAAAACAATTGCAACAAAAACAGAATTAACAAATGGGACATAAATAAAGAGCTTCTGCATAGCAAAAGGAACTATCCACAGAGTAAATGGAAACTTACAAAATGGGAGAAAACAGTCACAAACTGTGCATCCAACAAAGGGCTAATATCCAGAATCTACAAGGAACTTAAACAATTGAGAGCAAAAACAAAGAACTCCATTAAAAAATGGCGAAAAGACATAAACAGACAATTCTCCAAAGAAGACATATAAATAGCTAACAAACATATGAAAAAATGCTCAACATTACTAATCATCAGAAAGATGCAAATCATAACCACAATGAAATATCATCTCACAGCAGTCAGAATGGCTATTATTAAAAAGTCAAAACCAATGAATACTGGTGAGGGTGCGGAGAAAAGGGTATGCTTAAACACTGTTGGTGGGAATATAAATTAGTTCAGCCACTGGGGAAAGCAGTTTGAAGATTTCTCAAAGAACATAAATCAGAGCTACTATTCACTTCAGCAATCCCATTAGTGGGTATTCATCCAAAAGAAGATAAATTTCTCTATTAAGAAGGCACATGCATTTGCATATTAATCACAGAACTATTCACAATCGCAAAGACATGGAATCAACCCAGGTGCCCATCAATAGTGGATTGGATAAAGACAATGTGGTACATACATACCATGGTATACTATGCAGCTGTATAAAGGAACAAAATCATATCCTTTGCAGCAGCATGGATGCAGCTGGAGACCATTATTCTAAGTGAATTAAGGCAGGAACTGAAAACCAAATACCACATGTTCTTGCTTTTAAGTAGGAGCTAAACAATGGGTACTCATGGACATACAGATAGGAAAAATAAATACTGGGGGCTACTAGAGGGAGGAGGGAAGGAGGCAAAGGTTGAAAAACTATTGGGTCCTATACTTAATACCTAGGTGATGAGATCAATTGTACCTCAAACTTCAGCATCATGCGATATACCCAGGTAACAAACCTGCATGCACATGTACCCCCGAATCTAAAATAAAAGTTAAAATTATAAAAATAAATAAGTAAATATTGTAAAAAACAAACCAGAAAACCACAATTATATATTTAGGTTTATTTATTTTGTGTCAAAATAAATTCTTGTTTTACCAGAAAAAAAAGGATTTATCTGGGAGGTGATCTCAGGAGATACCAGTACGGTAGGTAGGGGAGAAAAACTGATGCAGAGTGGTAAATGAGCAGGTTATCACCATGGGCAACTGGGGCTCCCTCCCAGGGAATTCTGGGAGACCATGAAGAGCATGCCATAGAGCAGCCCCAGTGAAGGAGAACGAGGCTGGGTAGTTAGTTCCCAACTGCCATCTGTCTATTGCTCCAAGCTGCTCCAAGGGTGGTGTTATGATTTGAATATGGTTTGTCTGGCTCTGCCAAGTTTTATGTTAAAATTTGATCCCCAGCGTAGGAGGTGGGGACTGGTGGGAAGTGTTTGGGTCATGGAGGTAGATCCCTCATGAATGACTTGGGGCCATTCTCCCAGGAGTGAGAGCTGGTTGTTAAAGAGCCTCCTCCTCCCTCCCTCCTCTTCCTCCTCCTCCTTCACCTCTTCTCCTCCTCCACCTCCTTCTCCTCCCTCCTCACCCCTCTTCTCCCTCTTCCCTTCCTCCTCCGCCTCCTTCTTCTTCTTCTTTCTCTCTCTCTGTCTCTCTCCCTCTCTCAGCATGTGATCTCTGCACATGACGGCTCCCCTTTGCCTTCCACCTGTGGAAATAGTCTGAAGCCCTCACCAGAAGTAGATGCCGGCAGCATGCTTCTTGTACAGCCTGCAGAACGGTGAGCTGAATGAACTTTTTTTCTTTGTATATTACCCAGGCTCAGGTATTCCTTTATAGCAACACAAATGGACTAATCAGGTGTTAACTTCCTGGCACCCTGGCCCACCCCAAGCACAGGCCAAACACAGCCCTGAGGTCAGAGAAGTCACAGGTAGACAGATGGGGAAGCTGTGGTCTGAAGGACAAAGACCCCAGTCAGTCAATCAATAGTTTGTGCCAGGCACAGTGGCTCACACCTATAATCCCAGCACTTTGAGAGCCTGAGGCAAGACGATCGCTTGAGCCCTTCTTGCATTAAGAAGTTGCTGGCCTTAAGGGGACCGTGAGTGGAGAGAGAACATGGAGAGAGAACTAACAGCACTTGTGACAGGGACTACTACTCCCCTTGAGCTGGACACTCACTCCATTTCTACATGAACAGTGTTAGCACCCAGACGTCTTATGAGCTAAGACTGAATCTGTGGTTTCAGAAAATAAACAATCCAGGGCTTGATCTCATAGAGTGTTTGGTGCCCACCAGTACTTCCCACCACTCCATCCTGTGCCTGTGCCCTCGGGTTTTGAATTAAATGTTGTGTCATGCATTTCTCCCTGGAAATTTTCACTGTTTTGGTTTTAACCCAAGACTCCAGCCTTTTGAAATCATCTGATCTCTTGACTGGATTATCCATTGCACTAACTCTGCCTCCCTGCTTCAATCATGACCAAGTCTTAAATGTTGCCTTTTGTCTTTTTGTTTTCTTCAACTTTTTATGATACAAGTTATACCTATTCATAATGAAAATTCATTAGACAAATTAGATCAGTAAGATGAAGGAGAAAAAACTGCCTACTATCCCATCACCCATAGGTAGCTGCTGTTAATGTTGTAGTTTATTTTCTTATAAAATTTTGTGAGCACATAAAAATATTTTTTTCTACAAAAATGGGATCACATGATATATTACTGTTTTGTAACTCACCTTTTAACCCTTGAAAATGTATATTGTATGTACACAAATTATTTTATACTCCTCCCTTCAGAAGGTGAAGTTTAATTCTCTTTCCCTCAAATATGGACTGGGCTTAGTGGCTTACTTCTCACATATATAAAAGAAAAAAATAATAATTTTATAGTAGAAAAATCTGGCAAACACCACTGTAACCAAGTGATCAGGTTAAAATCACCACCGATAAGTCATGTTAATATCACGTGCTCCCTGCTGCGATGCGGTGAGACGGGCACTTCGCCTCAGTGGCAATGTTCTTCACCAATACCTGTAACTCTGTCTAATCTTGAAAACATATCAGACAAACCCCGACTGAGGGACAGCCTCCAAAACATCTGGTCAGTCTTCTTCAAAAGTGTCAAGGTCACGAAAACAAGAAAAGACAGAAACGGCCACAGATTGGAGAATGCTAAGGAGACATGACAACTAAATGCAATGTGATATCCCAGACTGGATCCTGGAACAGAAAAAGAGCCTTATGGAAGACTGGTAAAATTTGAGTGAAGTTGATAGTTTAATAAATAAAATTATATGGTTACTGATATCTTAGCTTCGATAAATCATGGTTATGCAAGACGTTAATATTCAGGGAAGCTTGCATGAAAGGTATACTAGAACTCTCCATGCCATCTTTGCAACTGCACTATAAATCTAAACAGATTTCAAAATAAAAATGTTGTTATTAATACATATATATGTGTTAATATTAATAAATATATATGTGCTAAACATCTTTCCAGTTCAATCGCAATCCACAATAACATTTTTGATGGCTGCCTAGCATTTTATTATACAGAGATACAAAATTTTACTTAATCAATACATAATTTCCCCCCTCAATGTTTCTATTTTTAACACTGGAATGATAATTCTCTTAAATTTCCTTTGTGCGCTTGCCTTTAGGATAAATTTCAAAAGGTAGAATTTCTGAGTGCAATCTCTTTTCCAGTGTCTGGGAATACCTGCACCATTACTACCTAAAAGTCTTATCTAAGGTGCAGTTGCTTAGCTCACACCCTGGATGTGCTGAACTCAAATAGGCCTAGCAACCTGCATTGTCACAAGCAGAGGCAAAGATTGTCACAGGCAGTGTTGTTTGATAAGTATCGCTTTGGTCTTTGATAAAAAAAAAAACTTAAAAAGGGTTGCAGATGCCATGGTTGGCCCATGCCCTCCACAAGGCGTGCATTGACACCCCATGTGCCAACTGGACCTTTGTAGGTGGGGAAGCTGTGGTCTGAAGGACGAAGGGCCCATTTAATCAATAAATAGTTAGCTTGGGCCAGGCACAGTGACTCACACCTATAATCTCAGCACTTTGAGATAACTGCCCCCTCTAAAAACACCTTTTTCCCTGATTTTTTTTTTTTTTTTTTCTGGCTGCATTCTCTTTGATTACTTCCTGACATGGCACTAAGTTTATAACATTATTTTTCTCCAAAGCCAACAGATGGATAATTTGGACTTTCTTCTACCATGGTGCATCAATTATTTTTCATTATCAATAGTTTTTTAAAGTTTCTTGTAGCTTCACAACGCATCACTGATAAGGTCTTGTACATTTTAAGGACTATGATCAAATTTAGGAGTCTTCTCTGAAGCCGACAGGTTTCAGGGTTTTGTGTTTTCTTATGCAGTGACCCATCTTTAACTATGCTTTGGGTTGAAGATGCTCATTAACCAGTTTGCCATTCACATAATCATCATGGTGGCACACCAGAAGGCCAACACCATCACATCTGACAAGAGATAACGTTCATTGTGATGAGGCATTGAGTAAAACAGAATCCTACACTCACAATTTCATGTGTCTAGTAACTGGAGGAAATTTCCTCAGAATGTATTTCAAATCTTGTTTTTCCTCCTTCCATCATGCAGTTCCATTGTGAGTGCTGTGGCTTGTGTTTCACATCGTATGACAACCTGTGGCCCCGCACCTCCCACACACAGTGCCAGGTGAGTCAGCTGTGTGGGTGGCAATCAAATTCTCGAAAGTCATTCTTACACTGGGACATCCAGCATAACTTAGCTAAGCCCCAAAGTGATGGTGAACCACATCCCTCCACACCCAACAGCATGAGTGACCAGTTCATCCCCACCTTGGCCAGATCCCGGAACCACCTGTGACTACTGCAACTGCATCCCACCGTAAGGGCAGTGTGACAGGGCAGGCATCCGAGTAGAGAGACGTGGTGGTTTTCATGGGTTGCAATTAAAATATCTTGTTTTTGCACATTTACAAACACATGGCACCCTGGGTCCCAGGGCCTTGGAAGAAGCCTGTGTAAGAGAAGGGACCTCAAACTTATATTTAGTTAGCTTCACAAAGATCAGTCCTGCTTCCAGCTGCAGGTGACAGAAAATCCAGCTCAAAGTGACTCCCAAAACAAGAAATCTTACTGACACACATGACTGAAATTAGAAATGAGCAGTCTGACGAATTCATCTAGTAGTTTCTCAAGTTCACCAGGGACCCAGGCTCTCTCTGCATTTCCTCTCTGCCTTTCTGCAGAGCCAGCCAGCTTCATCTTACACCTGGATCTCCTCCAGTGCTTGAGATGGCTGTCAGGAGCCACCTGTCTTTCTGCCTCCTCCAAGAACTACTACAGACCCTTCAACCACCCTCTCCTTGAGTCTCATTGACTTAAAATGGGTCCCTCACTGGTCTGAAACTCATCATAGGCCAGGCCATAGGGATTACTTCCAGCCCATCAAGTCCATGCCTGGAGTTGAGATCACGGCTCCAGTCCTCACTGCTACTCCTCCATGGGGATGGAGGAGCCAAGCTGTTACAGTCTCACAAAGGTCAGAGGTCATCCACAGTCAGTAGCCTACAGGGAACACAGAGTCACTTTCAACACTGTTTCTGTGGAAAGATGCCTTCAGAGCTCCAAACCATCCATTCATTCTTTTGTTTATTAAATAAGCTTGTACAGATGCCTCCTGGGGCCAGGCCCTGTGCTATAAACTGGGAAATCAAGATGGGACTCAGATATAGCCCTCACCCTTCAGTAAACGGTTTAGTTCAGGAGAAATGAGAGTGGATCACTGCAATAGAGAATGAGAAGGTCAGCCTAAGCACAAAAGAAGGTCCAGGAAAAACCCCGGAGGGAAACACCACTAGATCATCTTTGAGGGGAGAGGGTGAGGGAGAGGGAGAGGATGGGACAGACAGAATGATCCAACTGTGCAAAGGCCTAGGGTATATAGACAAGGGCACATGTGGCTCCACACGGCTGGAGGACAAGGAGAACTGGGTGTCTGCTGGGCAACAACTGCCTCCCACCTTCTGGTTGGAAGTGAGCACATCATGCAGGTCTTTGTGCTGGGCTTTAGGCCTGGGCTTCATCCTAAAGGTGATGAGTGGCCGATGGAGATTATTCAGTCAGAGAGCAACACAGTTAAATTCAGATTTAAAAGCCTGCTTTTTAAAGTAGGTGTGGAGGAGTGATGGGAGCAACACCAGTTAGGAGTTGAGCAGAAATTATTTCAAATTCTGCTTAGTTGGCTGGAGTAGTATTCCCTCTGAAACAGATACCGCCTAATTCCCCAATACACACATATGCGCACATGTATACACACACACACACACACACACACACACACACGGAGCTTCTACCAGCCACTCCTGAGAGAACCCTAAAAATCTCCAAAAATAGCTTCTCTCCCGGTGTTGGCCATTGTCAGCCATCTCACAGCTCCTAGTGTGTATGTATATTAGTGTGTATGCATGTGTATTGGGGGTTGGTAGGGGCTGATCAGCAATCAACTTTTACCTGTCACTACTTGATGCTCAAACTCTCTGCAAAGAGACCTGGAATCATGTATGAAACAGAAACTGAGCCCTTAGTGTCCCTTTGAAACTCCCTCTGTCTCTTGAAAACCCTGAAATGAGGAAAGATAAGGATGGGACAAGGAGAGAGTACCAGCTTTGCATTCAGTCACGATACGATCTTGAGATAGATATTTTATGTTCCCAAGTTTCTGTTTCCTTATGTGTAAAATGGGAAAGAGTATTCTCAGTTTTGCCTACTTCCTGGGAGACTAAAATGGAACTAAGCGACTAAATTGCTGGAATGGAAGAGCTAAACGTTTCCTTTTAGGAATACCTGTATGGAACAGGCATATAACAATATTAATAACATTTAATTTATGGTTATGTATGTGAATAACATTTATTGAGTACTGTCTTTGAGTCAGGCAACTTCATTACCCCTTTTAATTCTCAAATGACAGATAAGGAAGGGGTGGCCCAGAGGGGTTAACCAATGTTCTCACAGTCACAGGGCTGGTTAGGGGCAAAGCCAGGATTCTAACTCAGTGCTATCTGGCTCCAGTGGTGCCCTATTGTTACCACTCCAGACTGTCAGCTGAGAACAACTTAGAAGTTTTATGATTTGCACTCCAAACAAAATTTAAACCAGAATGGCATGTACCATTTCCACACTCTTGGAAAAGACAAGGGGTCCCCATATATCAGGTACGTATTTGGAGCAGGTACCATATATCAGGTACGTATTTGGAGCAAACCAAGAATTAACAGGATCTGACTTTGGAAGAGTAAGAGTAACTTCCAGGGGACAGAGCAAGATGGCAGAATAGAAGGCTCCACCCATTGTCCTCCAAGTAAGAACACAATTTTAAAAACTATTTATACACACACAAAAAAATCCTTGATAAGAGCCAAAAATCAGGTGAGCACTAAAAACAGTCTTTTTCCTATCTCTGAAGAGTAAGTCCCAGGCCAAGCAGCATTCACCACTAACTGACTGAAGAACCCTTGGACCTTGAGGGAACGTTGGTGATAGCTTGGCAATACTCTCTGCGGGCCTGTGGCCACAGGGTGAGGCTCCTTTGACTGTGGAAAGGGGAGGGAAGAGTGGGAAGGACTGTGTCTTGTAGTTTGAGTGACAGCTCAGCCACAGTACAATAAAACACCGGGTAGACTTCTGTGGTTTTTGACTCTAATTCCTGGCTCCTGCATAGTACCTCCATACCTGCCCAGGGCCTGGAAGAAGTCACCACCCTAAAGGAAAAGATACAGGCTTGACTGGCTTTGCCACCTGCTGATTGTAGAGCCCTAGGGCCTTGAATGAACATAGGCAGTACCCAGGGAGTGGTTACAGCAAGACTTGGGTGAGATTCAGCACTATGCTGGCTTCAGGTTTGTCCAAACACAGTACTAGTGGTGGTGGCCACAGGGATTCTTGTGTCACTCTACACCCAGCTTCAGGTGGGTTAGAACAGAGAAAGACACTCTGTTTATTTGGGAGAAAGTAAGGGAAGAGAACAAGAGTCTCTGCCTGGTAATCCAGAGAATTCTGGATCTTCTCCAAGACTGCCAAGGCAGTAAATCTATGAGTCTGCAAGGACCACAGCATTAGTGGGCTTCAGATAGACCCCTCACAACACCTAAGTCCTTTCGAATATATGGAATGCCTTCCTTTCCAAGAAGGATGAGTACAAACAAGTTCAGACTCTGAAGACTATAATAAATACCTAACTCCTCAATGTCCAGACACAGGCAAACATCTACAAGTATCAAGACAATCCAGGAAAGCAAGACCTCACCTAAAGAACTAAATAAGGCACCAGGGACCAATCCTGGAGAAACAGAGATAAGTGACCTCTCAGAGAATTCAAGATAGTTATTTTGAGAAAACTCAAATTCAGGATAACACAGAAAAGGAATTCAGAATTCCATCAGACAAATTTAACAAAGAGATTGAAATAATTACAAAGAATTAAGCAGAAATTAAGCACACCCCACTTTCAGCATTGGACAGATCTTCCAGACAGAAACTCAACAAAGAAACATCAGACTTAATCTTCACTATAGATCAAATGGACTTATTAGATACTTACAGAACATTTCATCCAACAGCTGCAGAATACACATTCTTTTCCTCAGTACATTGATCATTCTTAAGTATAGACCATACATTTGGTTACAAAACAAGTCTTAAAACATTCAAACTGTAGTGGCTCATGCCTGTAATCCCAGCACTTTGGGAGGCCAAGGCGGGCGGATCACCTGAGGTCAGGAGTTTGAGACCAGCCTGGTCAACGTGGCAAAATTCCATCTCTACTAAAAATACAAAAAATAGCTGGGCACGGTGACACATCATTGCAGTCCAGCCTGGGTGACAGAGTGAGACTCCGTCTCAAAAAAAAAAAAAAAAAAAAAAAAAAAAAATTAAATAATATCAAGCATCTTCTCTGACCATAATGGAACAAATATAGAACTCAATAATGAGGAATTTTGGAAACTATACAAACACACGGAAATTAAACAATATGCTCCTGAATGACCAGTGGGTCAGTGAAGAAATTAAGAAGGAAATTAAACAATTTCTTGAAACAAACGATAATGGAAACACAACACATCAAAACCTATGGGATACAGCAAAAGCAGTACTAAGAGGCAACTTTATAGCTACAAGTGCCTACATCAAAAAAGAAAAAGAGGAAAAATGTCAAATAAACCACCTAACAATGCATGTTAAAGAACCAGAATAGCAAGAGCAAACAAACACAAAAATAGTGGAAGAAAAGAAATAATAAAGATCAGAACAGAATAAATGAAATTGAAAAGAAGAAAACAATACAAAACATCAATGAAACAAAAAGTTGTTTTTTTTAACAGTTAAACAAAATCGACAAACCTTTAACCAGGCTAAGAAAAAAGAGAGAAGACCCAAATAAGCAAAATCAGAACTGAGAAAAAGACATTACAACTGACACTGCAGAAAGTCACAGGATCATTAATGGCTACCATGAGCAACTATATGCCAATAAATTGGAAAATCTAGAAGAAATTGACAAATTACTAGATACATACAACCTACCAAGATTGAACCATGAAGAAATTCAAAAGCTAAACAGACCAATAACAAGTAATGAGATAGAAGCCGTAATAAAAAGTCTCCAAGCAAAGAAAAGCCCTGAATTGATGGCTTCACTGCTGAATTCCACCAAACATTTTAAAGAAGAACTAACACCCATCCTACTCACACTGTTCTGGAAAATATAGCAGAAGGAAATACTTCCAAACTCATTCTATGAGGCCAGTATTATCTTGATGCTAAAACCAGAGAAAGACACACAAAAACAACAACAACAACAACTACAGGCCAATATCTCTGATGAATATTGTTGCAAAACTCCTCGACAAAATACTAGCAAACCAAATTCAACAATACATTAAAAATATTGTTCACTATGATCAAGTGAGATTTATCCCTGGGATGCAAGGATAGTTCAACATATGCAAATCAATCAATGTGATACATCATATCAACAGAATGATGGACAAAAACCATATGATCATTTCAATGGATACTGTAAAAGCATTTGATAAAGTTCAACATCCCTTCGTGATAAAAACCCTTATGAAACTGGGTATAGAAGAAGCATACCCCAACATAGTAAAAGCCATATATGAAAGACCCACAGCTAGTATCATATTAAATGGGGAAAAACTGAAAGTCTTTCCTCTAAGATCTGGAACACGACAAGGATACCCACTTTCACCACTGTTATTCAACTTAGTACTAAAATTTCTAGCTAGAGCAGTCAGACAAGAGAAAGAAATGGAGGGAAAGGAAGGAGTTAAATTATCCTTGTTTGCAGATAATGTAATTTTATATTTGGAAAAACCTAAAGACTCCACCAAAAAACTATTAGAACAGATAAACAAATCAAGTAAGGTTGCAGAATACAAAATCAAAATCCAAAAATTAGTAGCATTTCTATATGCCAGCAGTGAACAATCTGAAAAAGAAATCAAGAAAGTAATTCCACATACAATAGCTACAAATAAAATTAAATACCTAACAATTAACCAAAGAAGTAAAAGATTATTATAAAACACTGATGAAATAAATTGAAGAGGACCCCCAAAAAAATGAAAAGATATTCCATGTTCATAGATTGGAATAATCAATGTTGTTAAAATGTCCATGCTACCCAAAGCAGTCGAGAGATTCAGTGCAATCCCTATAAAAAACAAAACAAAAACAAAAAAACAAACCAATGACATTCTTCACAGAAATAGAAAAAACAATCCAAACATTTCTATGGAATTACAAATGACCCAAAATAGCCAAAGCTGTCCTAAGCAAAAAGAACAAAACTGGAGGAATCACATTACCTGCCTTCAAAGTATACTACAGAGGTATAGTAACCAAAACAGCATGGTACAGATACATAGACCAATGGAACAGGATAGAGAACCCAGAAACTAATCCATACACCTACAGTGAACTCATTTCCAACAAAGATGCCAAGAATTTACAGTGGGGCAAAGACAGTCTCTTTAATAAATTGTGCTGGGAAAACCAGATATCCATATGCAGAAGAATGAATCTAGACCCCTGTCTCTTGCCATATACAAAAATCAAATCAAAATGGATTAAAGACTTAAATCTAAGACCTCAAACTATGAAACTTCTGCAAGAAAACATTGGGGAGACTCTCCAGGACATTGATCTGGGCAAAAATTTCTTGAGTGATACCCCACAAGCACAGGGTACCAAAGCAAACATGAACAAATGGAATCACGTCAAGTTAGAAACCTTCTGCCGAGCAAAGGGAACAATCACCAAAGCGAAGAGACAACCCACAGAATGGGAGAAAATATTTGCAAACTATCCATGTGACAAGGGGATAACAACCAGAATATATAAGGAGCTTAAACAACTCTGTAGTAAAAATCTAACTTTTTAGATTTAATCGGATTTTTAATCCAATTTTTAAAATGGGCAAAAGATCTGAACAGACATTTCTTAAAGGAAGACATACAAATGGTAAACAGGCATATGAAAATGTGCTCAACATCATTGATCATCAAAGAAATGCAAATCCAAACTACAATGAGATATCAGTGAGAGTGTGTCAGAACTTTTGGGATTAAGTTCTTAGCTTCATTGTCATGAAAGCTATGTGCGAGCTGTCATTCAGGGGCCCTGGCAGTGGATCTTTCAGGAAAGTGGATCTTTCCAGGTTCCCATATCTCTAGCTTTCTGGACCAGCCTATAAACTCGGTCTTCAGCAATCTCTGTGTCACTCTGGGGAAATTGGAGGAAGGGGGCTCACTGCTTTCTAGTCAGGGCCTGTACTGGAGAGAAAAAAATCGAGTCAGCTCTGTAACTCTGAGTTTGAAAAGACACAAATCACAATGGAAATTCTGGCCAAGCATAGTCCTGTTGGAGCAGTAAGTATGTGTTACTTCTTCCAGCGCTCCTCCTTAGTTACCGGAAATGTGCTCTTATGCCCTAATGAGAACCCCAAGGGTTTATAAATTTCTCCTGGCCTAGCTGGAACTGACTTCTCTGAAGACAGACGAGGTTAAAAATGTCTCTTAAGCTTCAGGCGATTATAGCAACCTTGCAGAACCCCTGACACCAAGGGGATTTATATTGGATTTTCTCTAACATTAACATGATCGAGTACGGTTGAGCACAGGTCTAAGGGGCACCTGGTTCTCCAGGAAAGTATCTTCTGGTTTGGGACTTAAAGAAGACAATACGATGCTTGGGGTCCAGACCTTGCCAGAAAAATATAATCAGGAAATGAAAGAGCCCAAGAATTAGAGCCTCATGCTCCTGTTTTTAACACCTGTGCTGAAGGGAGGCTTTGGAGAGACAGAGGTCACACACAGAACTTCATTCACAGAATGCCCTGAAGGAGAGAGCAGACCTTTTCCACTTAAGCCAGTAGTACATCATGGGGGCAGAAAGCAAGGCTGGAGACCCTCTGGGGGGTCTACAACAGTGGTGGATCTCAGAGTGTGGCCCCAGGATCAGCTGCACTGGCATTTCCTGGGAAGTGGTTAGAAATGCAATTTTCTGGCCTCCACCCCATTGCTGCTGAATAAGACTCTAGGGGTGGAGCCCAGCGATCCATTCTGTTACTAAGTTCTGAAGGAGACTGTGTACCTACTTACATTTGAGAACCACTGTTCTACAACAAACAAGGTAGACTGGATCCAGCCTTCAGGTGCACTTTTATTGACCAGTGTAGTGTTTTGAACATTTTTAAACTAGTTTCCAATGTTTCAAAATGGTGTGTATGTGTATGTGTGTGTGTGTTTTTCATGAAAATCCACATTTCTGGCTTTTCTTGGGGAAAAATAGGAAAATCTAGACACAGGGGACTCTCGCACCTACTTGGAAATAATTATCTGGAGCTGAGAGGAGGCTGCCACCCTGAGAAAGGTCACAAGCCCTCCTGGGAGCAGCAGCCCCTCATTACCTATCTCACTGGCCAGCTTTGCTTCTGTCCACCTAGAGGCATTTGAGCCATTGTCCTGTGACCTATATAATGTTTGGTGTCATCTCAGGGTTCATTCAACACACATTAGCTGAACGCTGAGACTTTCTGCTGCCCTCATAACCTTCTCTCCCTGACTCTTATAATTCTCTTTCCACCCCATCCTCGACTCCTTCTACTTTTTGCTAAGATAGAGAAAAAGGAACAGACTTAGTGTTCCCAGACTTAGCACAATATCCAGAGCACAGCCATGGGAGTCAGTTAATATCAGCGAGAAAGAGGTTTATTTGTTTAACCTTCACTCCCCTCTGATCTTACTCTTGAGAAAGTGATCTCATTATTGCATTCAGAAAGGAAGGGACGGTGCCCTTCTGTTAGACTTAGAAGGCTTTGATCTATGGTTTGGGGCTCACAGAGGTGGATAAGCTCATCTTTCAGCAGCGGGTGGCCCCCCAGACTGGGATTGCCTGGGACACTTAATACTCATCAGCTATCTTCTCTGTGCCAGACACTGGGCTGGGCTCCCAAGAAATATACAGCGGATGGGATCCTTTGTCTTTTTCTTTTGGAGAGGGTCGGCAGGTCAGCAAGCAAAGGCCAGCCTTGCACTATCAACCCCAAACATGCACCATCAACCCCTAAACACTCCCTTGCTGGTGGCAGACACTCTACCCTTTATAAAGTAATTCCTTTGGCTCCTTGCTGTGTCTGTTTTCACAAAGGTAAATATTTCTACATGGGGTCCATTAGGCCAGTTGGTGATCCAGCAAGGTGTAGGTTCTGGGGAAAGAATAAAAATAAAAATTTGAGAGTGAGGGTGTGAGTAGAGTACATGTGTGGGAGGGAGGGGATATCGGCAAAAGTGCACTTGACATTTTTACGTTGGCCCTGACCTGAGTGCCCAAGGTACCCTCAACTGAAGACAAACTTTCTCATTTGTGAATGTACATCTCTAAGGCAGCTTGTGAGCCATGTACTCACTGGGCCTGGCTCTCCATGGGGATCCAGTGGTGACTGAGTAGGAATCGGGCAGAGCAGAAACAGTGCAGGATTTTTCTCATGGGTGCCTGTGGCCTCCGACTACTTACTGGGGCCTGTTCACTCAAGGAAGCAGAGGTGAAAGAGGTGAGGAAGGGCCTGGGGCCAGTTGGAGCTGTGGGAATGGGGATTGTGACAGGAGGCTGACATACAAGTGAGGTCAGGGAGGGGAAAGATGGAAAAGGGGTCTGGAAGAGAGACCAGGGACAAGACAGAGCCACTGAATGATGAGCTCCACGACGGTGCTCCCTTCATCTTGACTGGCCTCTCGTGGCTATGGGCAGTCATTGAATGGCGCCTGCCATCAGCAGCCACATTCTTCAAAAGGGATGGGAGGTGGAGAGCAGGCAGGAGGCATAGGAATCAGGAAAAGTAGTCATTAAATGTAAGCTTCACCTCAACCCTGCAAAGCTTGAGATTATATTCCCATGTGGTTCAGGTATCGGTTGAGGTCAGTTTATCCTTTGCAACCAAGCAGAGATGGCTCTACTTCTGTTGCCAGCCTACTCCTCTCACCATGCTGTCTGTGATGCCCCGGTGCTGGGGTGCCTGTGGCCATTTCTCAACTCCCATTTTCACCTCCACTCACCTCCTAGGGCCACTTTCCTCCCTCTGCTCTGTACTGATTCTCCTCCTTGTCCCATGCCAAACCTCCCTCCTATTTTGCCCTAAACCACTTTTATTCGTGTGAGTAATAGACTTTTTCACATGTTTGGGAGCTGCAGATAGTTTTTATTACAAACAATGTAAAACAATACTAGCTGTTCTTGATGTTAAAAGTTTTCTCTTCACCAGACCAGTGCCCACACCTCCTCTTCCCATCTCAGTTTCTCATCTCTACCTGCCCACCTGATTCTCTCCCAGGCCCAACATTGCTGATACTTTTTTCATGCAGAGCATGTTAGTGACCACCTCGTTTCATGGTCTTCTTACAGACCATTTTCTGGGAGTCTCACCCTCCTTACCCAAAGTGGCCCATCACTTCGTAGTTTCCTGAACAAATATGAGAGATGCTGATGACAGCCGAAATGCTACAACCATTTTACGGCTAAGGACCTTGAGGCTCTAACAAATTAAGCAACCTGGCTGGACACAGTTTCGGGGCTACTTGGGGGAGAATTCTGAAGGGGATCCCTGCCACTAGGAGGCTGGAGATATGGAGGGGCTGGCTGTGGTGTGGTGGGGTCTTGCCCTGCTGTTCTCCCCCTCAGGACATGAGGCTCATCTCCTCCCATTGCTTGCTCTTTCCAAGCAAGGTCATGCAGGGAGGTTCTGATGCACTCGGCTTCCTATTAATTTGCTCTTTGGGGAGAATAACCATGGGTGTTGGGTAGGGCTAAAGTGCTGCGCTGTCAGCAAGTTCCATCTCAGCAGCGATAGCCAGCCCAGCACACTTTTCTCAGTTTAACACACCGACGGGTACATTGTACCTCATAGCTCAGAATCAATAAAGTCAAGGCAATTTCCTTAACATGCCATCAATAAGAGATTATGGAAGGGGGAGGGTTTTCTTTAGAAGCTAATGCCTTACTAAAGTTCAAATGAGGCAATATATAGTAAAATAAATTCAATCTCTATTTTCACTCCTTGCAATTTTAGTGGAGACTAAATGAAATGGAACTGTGTTGATCCTAACCCGTTCAATATATCTTCACTTCCTAAGAACCAAGGTCATTTTTACGTTCATGGGAAGGGTGGCAAAATATAAAATACTCACCCATACTGAACAGAAATGCATTTGCAGGTTTTTGAAAGCCAGGTAGATGACTGATATATTATGTAATTCATTTCATGGCACAGCTGAATGTGTTTTATAGATAGTGTTTAACCTTGCCAATTCTGCTTGGAGATAATCCCCCTTCTGAGGATAAAAATCATATATTTAACCTAAAGGGAAAGGTTGGGAGGAGAAACGCAGTGTGATGTATCCTATACAACAGATAACCAGAAGTTGCTTACACAGAAAGAGGATCAGAGCAGGTTCATTGCTGCTTTGCCTTATTAGCTAATCATCATGTTATGCTAATCAGGAGTGAGGTGATAACCTCTTGAGTGGCACTGTGGCAGTGTGCTGCTGAATGACAAAATGCTCCCAATGCTGTGTGGTAGGCTGGCGTGTGGGCGATGACACATGCCACAGTGGGACAGACCCTGGATTGAATTCCTGCTCTATGCAGTGTGCCATCTGTGGCCTGGGGCAATTTACTTAACCCCTCTTAGCCTCAGTTTCGTTGTTTGTGAAATGGGAGTAAGAACACACACTTCAGTATATAACATTGGTTATTTACCTGTCATCCATTTCCCTTCTTCCTCCTTTCCAATAGAACCACGATTTCATTCAGTTTTTCCCAACTTTTACTTCCAAAGAAAAATCTTGATTCATCTCAAGCAGTGTATGAAAGTCTGTGGCATGTATTAATGGTTCAGAGAAGGGCATGTGCTCCCGGTTGATCCAATTAGACTGGAAGAGAGGTATTTTTATTTTCTCCTGGGGGGATATGAGCAAGGAAGCACATTGTCCCAGTGGCCACTGGTCACTGTCTTGCATCCACACAGGAAACTAGACGACGTGAAGGCTGACACATCAAGTGAGAGCAGCACTGAGACGGAAAGGCCCTAGGTCCTTAATAACCTCACTGATTGTGCTGGTCCTGGAAACAACTCTTTTCTGAACTCTCAGGTATAGATAAATATTATTTATTTTAAAATCAATCATAAATTTATTTTACTTTACTTTATTTTTGTTTATTTATTTTCATCTTCTCAGAGCAAGAAAGGAATTATCAAGCCATTTGCAACTGAGGTTTTTTGTTACCAGCAGTCCAATACATTCTAACTGATAAACTACCTCAAAGGACTGTTGCAAAGATTAAGGGGGAAAGGTCTGTATATAGGGCAGTCCAATGGACACCTCCATGATAATAAAAATGTTCTATGTCTACACTGTACAATTCAGCAACCACAAGCCGCATGTGACTGTTGAGCATTTAAAATGTGGCTAGAGTAACTGAAGAACTGAATTTTAAATGTTATTTAATTTTCATTAATTAAAATTAGAAATTTGAATAGCTCCATATGGTTACTGGCCACTGCGTTGTCCAGCAGAGATCTATAGAATCATCTGGTACAGTGTCTGAAACCTAGTAGGGGTCAATGAATGGTGGCTTCTCTTCCTGTGTCCTCTGTACCCCCTCCACACCTCTCTGAAAACTTACTTGGTCACCAATGTCTCAACAGGTAGCAACAAGAGCAGGAGGCATTAATTTTGGAGGTGAGGGGAGCCAAGTGTTTGAAAGAGAACTAGATTTGAGGGTCAGACCTGTATAGATGTTTCCAATAACAGTGTTTGAACTTTGTTCCTAGTCTAGTTATCCAGTGAAACCAGGACTCTGTGTTGTTGGAGGCCCAAGAAAAAGTCACTTCTTGCCATTGTATATCCTTTGCCAGTGTTATCCTTTGGGCTGCATAAGAAGTTGGTGTGCAGTTAAGTGCTAACTTAGGACTTAGCAGAACAATACTTCTAGACAATTTAACAAGCCAGTGAGTATGATAAACGTCTCCTAAGAGCCCCAGCCATCTGAGGGCTCTTATCAATTAAGCCGCTGAGGCTTAGGTGGTATGTTCTGTGCTGTGATCATTTTAGCAACATCATGGCAGGTAATGTCACCTCATAGAATGACCTTCAGAGGGAATTCCGGGCTGCAGGGGTTGGGATCCTTCACTGGGTGACTGGGACCAATGTTTGTTTCCTGCAAGTCATGTTCATTGTCATTTACTAATTCACTTCCTATCCTCGTCTTTATTCCTCTACCAACCCCATCTTCCCCTCTGCATCCAACTTGGTACCACTTAGCAGCTGTTTCATTGACAGAGGGAAATATTAGAGTCCTCGAAACCCAGCCAGTGAAATATCAATGTCTAGTATGGTCGGGGAAAATAAAAAACTTACTACATCTCCCAATCCTATCAAGACTGAAAGTATGGTGTGCCCAGAGGCTGACCCAGTGCCACAGGCTCTGCAGGGAAAGTGTGCTATTGTTGGCTCCCCAGTACATGGGCACGTTGGATTCAGAATTATCTGCATTTCAGGGTATTTATTCTTTTAAACAACATTTTCATTGAGATGTAAGAAAATAAAGTCACAAATCTTAAGTGTACATCTTGATGACATATGCACTTTTCCACTATGATATATGCGCCTTGTAACTCCCTCCCAGAATAAGAAATCCCAGTCCATATCTTCCCTCAAAAGCAATCACTTTTCTTATTTCTATCCCTATTGATTAGTTTTGCCTGTTCAAGAACTTTGCATTATTGAATCATACAGCTTCTCTGCTGAAAATTTTGTCTGTGAGGTGAATCCAGATAGTTGCATGCAGCAGAGTGTGTTATTTTCCATTCCCATATAGTACTCCGCTGTATTAATATACCAGACTTTATTTATCCATTCCACTGTCTCTGGACATTTGGGCTGTTTCTAGTTTTTGGTTATTATGAATAAAGCCACTACAGATATGTTTGTACATGTGTTTGGCAGACATATGCATGTACTTTAATTGGGTTTATATCCATTAGTGGAATTGCTGGGTTATAGGCTGTGTATGTTCAGATTTAGTAGATCCTGTCAATGTTTCCCAAAGTGATTGCACTGATTTACACTGCCCTCATAAACAATGTATGTAAGTTACAGTTTCTCCACATCCTCACCCAAACTTAGTTATGTCACTCCTTTTAATTTTAGTTATTCTTGTGTGTTTGGCAATTCTGGTGGAAGTAGATTACCAGAGTTTGAAGCTCAAAGACAGAGGTTGGAAAAATATGGCCTGCAGGACAAATCCAGCTCGCTATTTTTGTACATACAGTTTTATTGGAACACAACCATGCTCATTAATTTATGAATTGTCTATGACTGTTTCTGCACTTAAACAGCCAAGCTGAATACTTTCAACAGGGACCATATGGCCCACAGTCCTTAAAATAGCTGGCCATTTATAATGTTTGCTGACCCCTGCTTAAAGTAAGTAGTTCATGAAAAAGACGGTTTCAGTAATCATTGTAGACATCTTGTTGCTGTTTTCTTGACCGTATGGGGCAGGCAATAAGGCCCAGTTGCCCAACTGTTATGCCTTGGTACTATGGTGCTAGAATGTTTTACAGAATGCGGGGATATTTGTCCCCTCAGCCCTCAAGGCAGCAGAACAGGACTTGGGGCAGTCAGAGTTCCTGGGATAATCTTTAATTTTGAGCAGCCTCAATGGTTTGTCCCAGTGTGTTGTGTAAACACAATTTTCTGTGTGTACTATGACTTTTAAAAGTTTGGGAGGCCCTAAGACAGTCCACATGAGCAGTATTCATTTTCAGAAGCCTGCCAACTGGCTTCTCCCTGTTTCTGCTCACTGAAATAACAAATCCTGGCTTTTAAAACGTTTTTCTCAAGTCTTCATTTTTTCTTAATCTCTTTGTGGCATTGGATACTGTTTGCTATCCCTTCTGCAAAACACTTGTTGTTCTTGCCTATATATTAATTATAACACTGGTTAACATTCATTGAGTCCCTACTATGGGACATAAGATTGACATACAGCATCTTAGCTGTTTATCACAACAACCAGACATAGTAGGTATTGTCACCCAGACTTAGAGTTGAGGAAATGGTTCCAGCAAGTCTCAGTTCCCAGCTAGTAAGTGGAAAAGCAAGGATTCAAACCTGGGTCCGTGGGATTTAACTGTCAATACTCCCTAGAAGCTCAGTTGTTATATCCCACTGCTTGATCCTGTTGCTGTTCCTCTAATCTTAAAGATATTCTTCTGTTTTTGGCTTTTGTTCCTTCTGCTGTCCCCTAACTCTTGTTTCCCCCAAGGCTCAGACCTTAATCTCCTCTTTTTACTATAGACTCTTTCCTTTAAGGTCTGACTTATAGTTTTAACTTTAACTTTGATCCTGAATGTGAATTAATGTGGATTTTTCTGAGGGTGCTAGGAAGACTTTACAGATGGTTTCTCATTAAGTCCTCAACATAACCCTGAAGGTCAATGCTGCACTCACTTCACAGAGGAGAATTGAAACTGGGAGGGGATTATTGACCTGCCTGAGGGGCACTCAGTTGGAGGGTGATGAGAGACAGGACACCTCAAACCATCACTGTGAAGATCCCAAGGCCTATGAGTATGTAGGACACCCCCCACCCCACCTGAATTTCAGAGATATCTTTGAATTTGATATTTAGGACAAAGGCCTTCAAATTCATTCATTCTGTGAAGATGCACTGAGCCCTTGATATGTACAAAGAAAGCATCAGAGGAGGCACAAAAAAGGGTGCAAGAGAAGTAGGAGAGGAAGGTTGAGTGTCAGTCAGGTCACCTCCCTGCTTCTTCCCTCTGGGTCCAGTTTTCTCATCTGTGAATGAAGGACTGCACCTGTGAACAAAGGGTTGTACCAGATCGGTGTTTCTCAGAGGAAGGTATTAATAGAAGGCCACGTTCATTAAAATCCCAAAGGTACTTGTTAAAAATGCAAATTCTCAACCTTATTTCTTACAACTTCCCTAATTCCTATAGGACATGTCTGTTTATTTCATCAAGACCTTGAATACAACGTGTCTAAAAGCAAACTCACCTTTCTACTTTCCAGCTCCATGCAAGTTCTGCCTTATAGATTCTGTGTTTCCCACTGTTCTCTTGGCACCTATGTTGATGGCTACAAGTCACCCTGGTTTTTAGATTCCCCAATCTGTACCTACACACTGCCACCCAACCCCACTAGATTTTGATATCTCCTGATTATATATTCATGCTTCAGGTCTTGGTAATGCTTTTTCTATTTTCTGACACCATGCACAACCAACTTGATGATAGCCCCTTTCTCTGAGTCTCCAGCAATCCTTGCCTGTCCATTTCTTCTGAAATTTAGTGAAGTGTCACCTGGTTTCACCTATCTCATTTTGTATCCACTGGAGCTTGTACATGTCCCATCAGGTCAGGGTAGACCATTCATTATCATCTCTTATGGTGGCCCTCAAAGTTGCATGAGTCTTGGAATCAAGTGCAGTTTTTCCCCCAAGCAGGTTTCTGACCAACATCTGATTCACTAAATCTGAAGTAAGCTCAAGCATTCAAGCATTTGCATCTTATTTTATTATTATTATTTTTTTAATAAACGCAGGATAAACTCTTCCATGGAATTTGCTTTTTTTTTTTTTTTTTGAGATGTAGTCTAGCTCTGTCGCCCAGGCTGGAGTGCAGTGGCCGGATCTCAGCTCACTGCAAGCTCCGCCTCCCCGGTTTACGCCATTCTCCTGCCTCAGCCTCCCGAGTAGCTGGGACTACAGGCGCCCGCCACCTCGCCCGGCTAGTTTTTTGTATTTTTTTTTAGTAGAGATGGGGTTTCACCGTGTTAGCCAGGATGGTCTCGATCTCCTGACCTCGTGATCCGCCCGTCTCGGCCTCCCAAAGTGCTGGGATTACAGGCTTGAGCCACCGCGCTCGGCCAGGAATTTGCATTTTAACAAGTACCTTTGGGATTCTAGTGCAGGTGTCCCTCCACCTCACTTTGAGAAACACCGATCGGATATGCCTGTCTGTTCTCAGGTGCAACCTTTCCTTCACAAAGGAGAGCGCTGAGACCTAAAGGAGGTGGGGAAGAGAACCGACTGGCAGTCAACCCTCATCTCCTGCTTCTCTTGCATCCCTTTTTGTGCCTCCTCTGATGCTTTCTTTGTACATATCAAGGGCTCAGTGCTTCTTCGCAGAATGAACGAATTTGAAGGCCTTTTTCCTAATATCTCAAAGTTACTCTCTGGTTGTGAAGTTAAGAGATGCCTATGAAAACTGCATGAGGTCTGTCCTCTGGTAGGATATCTTGGGTAAAAAGTGGTGGGATTGAGGAACATTCTACAAAACACCTGACCAGCACTCCTCAAAATTCTCAAGGTCATTCCAGACAAGCAAAGTCTGAGAAACTGTCACAGCCAAGGGGTACGTAAGGAGACACAACGACTAAATGTAATGTGATATTCTGAATGGGATCCTGGGACAGAAAAAGGACATTAGGTAAAAACTTAAAAAAAAAAGTCCTTTAATTAATTTTTTTAAAAGAAGTGGTAGAGCAGGAATCTAAACTACTCATGCTGTCTTCCCTTTAGCACATGGGGAGGTAGATTCAGTTATGACCTAAGTCAGGGTCAACATCTTAGCTTGTTCACAAAGTCGACACTAGTTGTGTTTGCAAAGACTGACACTAGCTCAGCTATTGCTTCGTTCCCTCCCCTTGTTTATTTTCTGAAGCCTTATATGGCACAAGTGGGTCATTGAGAGAAAGACCTTGGCTTTGAGAGCTGGCGGAAAGACAGTGCAGTAATTTCAACAGAACTGGGTGCCAAACCTAGCCCTGACATGCATCATCTGTGTGACCGTAGGTGTGTTACTTAATCTTCTCATAAGTTGAATGGAGGTGACAGTACCACTCTTGCAAACTATTGTATTTGGTGAATGTAGACTGACAGGGCATAGTAGAAAATAGCTGGAAGATGGTACTTTACTTAAAGTATTTTTTGGTCAGGGATTGGGAGTTTCAGATTGGCTAAAGGTAACAATTCTGGGACCTCTCAGAACTTCTGCCTCCAACTTGTTTTCCAAGTTGGGCTCTGTTCCATCCCTGCAGTGCTGGGGGTGAACTTCCTCTCAGAAGTCCCCCAGTTCCCCTGTCATGCTTGGCTGGGCAACCTCAGCAATCACTCAGACTTCTGGTTCCTTATAAATGGAACATTTATCTGCGCTGGTCCCAGATGTCATTTTTATTGGTGTCTAAAAATAAAAATAATAGTAATTTCCTAAACATCAGTAACCTCAAGTGAGCCAGCTGGAGTTCTTCCTCTGGGCATGCTGTGAGAAGCCATTCACACCACATCCAGATTGCAGACTTCTGACCTACCATCAGCCTGTTGGAGTGAGTGTGATGCCTGGGAAGAAAGTACAGGCCAGCGGTACAGGAAGGAAGCTTCCAGTCTGTGCCCAGATTGCTGGGGCTCTTCCCCATCTAGCCTGCTCCCTCTTTAAGACATGGAGGGGAGCGAGGAAGGAGGGGAGAAGGAGGCAAAAGGCAAGAGGTGAGGGAGTCAGGGAGGGAGAGAGAGAGACAGAATGAGAAAGAAGACCCTGACAGCTTAAAGGTGAAAGAGGTAGTCCTGGCAGATAAGTAACAAACATGGCTGCCTCCTGTGTGAGATGCCCGTGCAGCTGATTAGATTTAGAACCGTTCTCCAATGCGCTCCATGCCACATGAGGGGCAGATTTACAAGTGCAATTCTCAGAGATGCTGTTCTGGGGAGTTATGGCATCTCTGCACAGTGCAGCCAGGGAGGCCAGGAGTCTCATGCAATTTAAAACACTCCATAGATCTTTCTGGAGAGAAAGATCTTTCTCCTTCTTGATGCATCTCTGTGGTTGTTGGCCAGCAGAGGCAGGGAGTGGGTTGAGGACTGGCCGACCCCTGCCAGGTGCAACACTTCTAGAGGGCCTCTGGCTCCACTCTGGGGGGTCTCTAACTTAAGCAGAGATGCTGGGATCGTCCTTGAGTAAACTCAGTCTTGGTCCAAGGGGCCTGGATTCACAAGGGCTGGCGTACATTTTAAATGTTTTTAGTTACTTAAGTAATGCTTGAAAGCATTCTCCTTGTAAAAAGAACATTAAAGCAATACAGAGAATCTTAATGCATCATTCCTAAACTTTCCCCCACCTCAAGAAATAACGATGGTTATCATTTAGTCGGGCTTTTCTTAGAACTTTTAAATGCATGCCTATCCATATATATGAATGCAGGTGTTATAGTTCAAGGGTAGAGCATTTGACCGCATATATATGAATGCATAGAAAAAATGTGTTTATGTGTGAAGTTTATTTCCTTCCTTCCTTTCTTCCTATATTCTTGTATTTTTCCTTTACTTTACCTTTAAAAAATACTTATTCATGTAGGTGTTGGTTTATTTACCTAATGGTATCTTAGTGTACACAGGGTCCTGTAACTTGCTATTTTCACTAATCAATGGAAATGCCAGTTCAGGCATCCTCTGGGAAGTGGACACTGAGAGGAGTTAGGAGTCTAAGGGGTTAATCGGGGGTGATGCCTGTGAAAGATAAAGGTAGAGGGAGCAAGGGAGCAGGGCTGGCAGGGAGAGCAGTGTGTGGTGCGGGTCTGACAGTCTCACCTGCCCAATGGGAGCTCAGAGTTGACATTGCCCGTTGGAGGATTGCCTCATTGGGCAGAAATGGCCAAGCTTTAGTTCCTCAGCCATGCTCAGTCACCTGCTGGGAGACTCCCTGGAAAGCATGGCCTCAACTCAAACGCTGCAGTGAAGCCTAAAAGCTCCGCAGCTGGAGACTGTTAGCTCACTGCACTCCTTGCAGCTGAGGGGCAGTTGCTTTCTTGAAGGGAAGTCTGAGTGGCACAGCTCTGTGGCTTGCTCTTGGATCATGGACTCTTCATGGGAGGTATATGTGTCTTTGTTGGAGCATGTTCCTCTGAGTGGGTTTATTATAATTGACCTACCCATTCCCCTCCTGATGGACACTTAGCTTGTTTCCTTCTTTGCTATAATGAGCCATTTGGTAATCATAATCCTTGAAGAGGACTCTGTGCCTTCCTTCCACAGCAGGAGCAGATAAGGGCTCCTTAGGGGTAAATAAGGGGAGAAGGAATTTCTGGTTCTAAGGATGCCCGTTATGAATCACAGACTCCAGGCAAATTGCCCTCTCGAGGGGCGGTATACAATGACCTTTCTCCCTACGGCAGGGGTCCCCAACCCCTGGGCTACCGACCAGTACCAGTCTGTGGCCTGTTAGGAGCTGGGCTGCACAGTAGGAGGTGAGCATGGGCGAGTGAGCATTACTGCCTGAGCACTACCTCCTGTCAGATCAGTGGTGGTATGAGCTTCTCATAGGAGTGTGAACCCTATTGTGAACTGCGTAGGCAAGGGATCTAGTTTGCACACTCCTTATGAGAATCTAATGCCTGATGATCTGAGGTAGAACAGTTTCATCCCAAAACCATCCCCCACCCCGATCTGTGGAAAAATTGTCTTCCATGAAACCAGTCTCTGGTGCCAAAAAGGTTGGGGACTGCCGCTCTATGGGATGGGAAGCCTGCATTTCTCACCTCCACAAGAGGTCTGGGTTTGATGAGGGATTTCTGCCTTTGAAGTTGGCCCCCCTGCACTAGGCCTCTGACCCTGTTTGTCCAGGCTTTGGCTCCTGACACCTAGTGCTGCTTCCCCAAAAGATTCCTTTACCTAAACCTTTGTCCTGTGTTTGCCTGGCTGGCCCTTGGCCAGCTGAAGTGGCAGATGTAGGGTTTATAATTACGAACATTTAATCCCAGCTCCTGCAGTTACTATGATGCTGGATGAGTTACTTGACCTCTCTTTGCACCTCAGTTTCCCCATCTGTACAATGAGGATAATAATAGTACCTACCTCACAGGATAGAGTTAGTACATGTGGCATGCTCAGCACCCTGCCTGGGACATAGGAAAGTCGATGCAATAAATATTAGCTATTGCTGTTATCTGACCATCAGGCTTGGACCTTGGCACCCTGCCAATCATAAAACCAGTTTTTTTCCAGTTCTGATTCTTATTTCCCAATGTACTGTCCTTGTGAATAGGCTCCCCAAGTGATTCAGCGTGGTAGCTCACACCTGTAATCCCAGCACTTTGGGAGGCCGAGGTGGGTGAATCATTTGAGGTTAGGAGTTTGAGACCAGCCTGGCCAACATGGTGAAACTCTCTACTAAAAATACAAAAATTAGCAGGGCATGGTGGTGCGCGCCTGTAATCCCAGCTACTCAGGAGGCTGAGGCAGGAGAATCGCTTGAGGCTGGGAGGTGGAGGTGTAGTGAGCCAAGATGGCGCCACTGCACTCTAGTCTGAGCGACAGAGTGAGACCTTGTCTCAAAAAAAAAAAAAAAAAAAAAAAAGAGTAGGCTCCCGAAGTTCTAGACTGGCTTCAGTTTTGCTCTAGGAAACATGATCACCCCATTCTTTCCTCTGCATTGGGGTATGCTACTCTCTCTCTGTATTAACTTTCCTGCTCAGACCCTGCATACCTTTCCAGCCTCCTAGATGCAACCCTTGCTCTATCTTGTAGTGTGGTATAATTGGATAAACACATGATTTGCAGTTCTTTTTTTCAAATCTTAGTTTGAGTATTTTGATTCCAAAATACAGCAAAACTCCAGTTGTTCAAATATTGACTCTAAAACATGTGAAACCTAGTTCTCTCATCTGTAAAATGGGGTTGGCGATGTGACCCACCTTATGTGAGGACTAAAGAAAATAGCGCATACAAATAAATTAATGATGTGCTCATCAAATGGTATTAACACTATTATCTCCCCCAAAACGGACTATTCTTCAATGCTGTTCACTTGCACCTCCGAGTTAACTGAGGACTTAGCGCTTCCATTCTTACTATAATCAGATGTGACTTGTATTTAGTTAAATGTATAATAACAGGGTCTGGTATAAAGAGATGGGTAAATTCTGAATAGGACAAAGATAGTAAAAGCAAAGGAATCAGAGTATCAACAGCAGAGTTAGTTTTCCTCTCTGCTCAAGCAAAACATCTTCATTGTGATGTCAATATAAGTACATGCTGCAAAGTCAGTGCAGTGCAGAGAAATGTGAAAGTGTCCCCGTCTAAAGAGGACAAGGGACTATCCAGCTACCACTCACCATTATCTTCAGGATCTTGGGCCCAGCATTGTGAAGGTCAATTTTCAGAAAGAGAGAGATAAACAAAACAAAACAAAACAAAAAAACGGAATTTTTATGACAAACTTCTCAATTTTATGACGTTGACAACTAATTCAAATGAACCCAGGAGCCAGTTTGTGCTTCTACTTTAGGGCATTTCTTCACAGTGTGACCATAACTTCCTATGTCACCTGAAAGCTGATGGAGTTTTTCTCTCTAAAGCACATGGTAGCTTCACAGGTCGGTAACATTTAACCAGCAATTATGGGACACTTTGGAATTTCAGTGGCCAGCATTAAACACTTCCTTCTTTCGGTTTCCTGGTTTTATTTCTCCTGGGGTCCTGTTCCACTTTTGTTAATTATGTCCTTTCTTCCCCACTTTCCACAAGGGCAAGTGATCAAGTGGGCTGCCTGGCTCACAATATTCACTGAATAATTGCAAAGTTAAGAATCCAGGAACTTCTTTCCCCCAGTAACTCTTTCAGTTTGTATCTTTTTTCCTGGAGTGAAATTAAAGCAATGTTTCAGCAACCTGTTTAACCAGATGGAGAGCAAGGCTTCTCTGGGACCACAGATCTCCCTTTAGTCCTCCTCTTTGTATCTAGGGGGTTGCATTTTTCATTTCCAAGGGCTTTATTTACAAGTTGCCAAAGCTCCCTTCTTTCTGGCTCTGTCCCTTGTCTATGTCTGAGCACCAGCTCATTGTGACACACTGAAAAGTGAAATATATTCTCTGCATATTTATTTTTAGGGCCTCCCACAGAATTCTGTGAGTGTAGCCAGAGTGAGGACGCAGGGTCTCCAGCCTGGTGCAGGACCTGGGGGCGGGGGGTGGTGTTCATCAAGGGCTGGGATTGGTGCTGTCCCAGGGCAGGGTAGATGACTCCTCCCAAGGGCCACCACACTGATTTACCATCTTGATTTGCTCTGCCCCTCCTACATGTGGAGGGGATACAGAGCTATTGCAGGATGTTTTTCCAAACTTCTTTTCAACAGGGGAAGCCTTCCTTTAAACGATGTTGTACATAAAAGGCAATAAGTAAAAGAACGGAAAGAGAAACTGCTCTCATTGGAGATCCTGGCATGCTCAGCCCCTCCTCGGCCCTCCTCCTAATTGGAGTGGCTCCTTAGATGCTCCTCAGCAGACACTGAGGTTCTAGAAAGGAAATTGGTGTTCAAGTCTGAGTATTTCTGTTGATCCTTCTTTCCCCTTTACAGGCAGGGATTTGTAACTGAAGTGAACATTGTACTCTGCCCAGATTTCTTCAGGTCCCTTTATCTGATCTTTGTGTCTCTCCCTGGCTTTGGTGAACTGTTGCTTCTAGTAGTGGAGCACTGCCTTTCAGTAGTGGAGCACTGGAGGCTCTCTGCTTGGGAGGCGCTGGGAGTGCCAGGGAGTGTCCATCCCCAAGGGTCACTACTGACCAATGCCCAACTGGAGAAGGCTTATGAGAGCCAGCTCCCTTCCCTAAGGCTGGGTGGGGAGGAGCGACGTGAGATGGAACTTACACGTCAGGGATTCCCTGAGGGATCAGGCTGAAGCTATCCTCTGAAGGATTTTGCCTGAAACCACCAGTCTTGTTTGCCTTTCTCCCCGTCTTTGTCCCACCTCCTTCTTTCCTGTTCTAATCTTGCCTGTGAGCATATCCTTAGTAAATTACCTGTATCGAGAAGCCGGGCATGTTGGCTCACACCTGTAATCCTAGCACTTTGGGAGGCCGAGGCAGGTGGATCACGAGGTCAAGAGTTCGAGACCATCCTGGCCAACATGGTGAAAACCCGTTTCTACTAAAATACAAAAAAAAAAAAAAAAAAAAAAAAATTAGCTGGACGTGGTGGCGCGTGCCTGTAATCCCAGCTACTTGGGAGACTGAGGCAGGAGAATCATGTGAACCAGGAAGTCGGCGGTTGCAGTGAGCTGAGATCGCGCCACTGTACTCCAGCCTGGCGACACAGCAAGACTCCGACTCAAAAACAAAAGCAAAAACAAAACAAAACAAAAACCTGCATCCAAATCCTCATCTCAGGTTCCCCCTAATTCTGACTATCTCTTTCAGGCTCTGTACTTTCCCAGGGCCGTTCTTCCTTTCATTGGCTAGTCTTCAGCCAATGAAACGTACAAAGGGGACTTTGCAGGTAGGCTCCTTCGCAGGTACAGAGGGGCCTCTCCACCAGTGGCCTTTCAGGATCGGGCAACTGTTCAGTTGGGCCTGCAGCCATTTCTCTCTGCTGTGTGTTGATATATTTCAGGGAAGCATAACTCACCGGCCAATGTTCAACTTACCAGAGACTTTGTTACCTTGGAAACACAGGGCTAGGAGGCTGAGGAGCCAAGCATGCCTAAGTCATGCCTGGTGCCCGGGGCATCTTTTGAGGTGGGGACAGCTTCTTTGGGGCGTCTGCCAGGACAGAACCCACTTCATAGCCC
This sequence comes from Theropithecus gelada, assembly GCF_003255815.1. Lineage (NCBI taxonomy): Eukaryota > Metazoa > Chordata > Mammalia > Primates > Cercopithecidae > Theropithecus > Theropithecus gelada. Next base: position 99,325,359 of record NC_037669.1, read on the forward strand.
GCTTCTCCTTTTGCATAACCACTGACCCTCACTCAAAATCTGATGCTCATTAGAAGTTTGAAGATGTGCCTTTCAGGCTTTTGATTGATAGTTTCCTTTATTAATCCAATTTAAGGCCAGGGCATTTTCCCCATCTCTACGACGCCAAAGAGCACAGCAAAACACAGCCTTTCCTTAAGGCGCTACATCTGCCTAGCTTTTATGTGGTTCAGGTCTCATGTGCATTTCGCCTGGGCCAGGCAGTAAGGGAAATGAGGGAGGCTGACATGACCTTTGGGTGCCAAAAGCCTTTCTTGACCCCTGCAAGGCTGGGTTAGGACCCTTACTAAGCATCCCCACAGACCCCTACTGCATCATTTCATATACCATTTTCTAATTGCTGATTTGCTTGTCTAGTTGGTGAGGTTGAAGGAAAACCTCTAGGTCTGAAGGATTTAAAGTCACTGAACAATAATATTTAAAAGCAAATCATGATGCCTTAATCAAGTGGTAAATTGTGCTTGCTGGCTTTGCCCACTTGGCAACAAAGGAACAGCCCCGGGGTGAACATGAGAATGTAATTTGGACATGGAAGAAAATAGGTCACTCTTCTTATTCATAGACCTTTTTTTTTTTCTTTTTCTTTTTTTTTTTTTAAGATGGAGTCTTTCTCTGTTGCCCAGGCTGGAGTGCAGTGGTGTGATCTCAGCTCACCACAACCTCCGCCTCCCAAGCTCACGCCATTCTCCTGCCTCAGCCTCCCGAGTAGCTGGGACTACAGGTGCCCGCCACCACACCCAGCTAATTAAAAAAAATTTTTTTTTATTTTTAGTAGCAACGAAGTTTCACCATGTTAGCCAGGATGGTTGTGATCTCCTGGCCTCGTGATCCGCCCACCTCAGCCTCCCAAAGTGTTGCGATTACAGGCGTGAGCCACCGTGCCCAGCTGAGAGTTTTTTAAATTGAAAAAAGTCGGGGCACAAGATCTCATACTTGCTTACGGGAACTATGGGAGAAAACAGTTGTAAATGCAAAATGGGTTGCCCTTGTCATTAAGCCAGCCATGCCTAAGTTTCTAGCCCCATAGCTCTCCTACCACACATTCATCAACCTGGTCCTACCTTCACATTCATCAAAGGTGATGGAGATTGGATCATTCCCTTCTTCTCCATTCCATTCCTGCCTGCATCCTAGGCAGTCTCGGGTGATCCTGCTAACACCCGACAGCTCCTTGATCTGCTCAGTTCTCGTGGCCTTCCCCCTCCACTCTTCCATGCCTGTGGCACCTGCTGGACGTTGTCATCCCCAGAGCTGCTATTGACTCTACCTGCTCCTCTGCACTCAGCTTCTTGACCATCCTTGGCTTCTCAGTCTCTTATTTCTTCCACATTTACTCTTTGACTTCACTATGCTTTCATTTGCATGTGTCCTCTCTATTTGGGGGATTCATCAGCTGGTCCCCTCCTGTCTTTACTTTCCTGCTTATCTTGGGAGGCATCACATCATCCTTGGTTTGGCCAGCACCCTCATCTCCCTGCCCCTCAGCCTGTGGCACCACTCTGTAGACCTCATCCCCGCTCTCCCCTTGTCTCTGGTCTTCTCAGTGCTTCTAGGGGCAATCACAACGTTCCCACCTGTACATTCAATACTGCTCAGCATGTATAAAATGTACCCAGATTCTTCTGCCCTGTCATTGCAGCTGTTCCAAGCCCATTCTCAGGTCTCACAGAGAAGAACTTGCTGCATTACAGAAGAAAAGAAGTTTCTGGCATGAATTCCTCCACTTTTACCCCTATTTACTGCAAACCCTATTGCACCTTGTCTCCTCCTCTTCCCTCCTGTGCTGTTGCTGCCTGTCTCCTGTGTAGGGAAATCAGGTCTAAGGCCAGATATGACTTCTTTCAGAAAGTCTTTCCTGGGCACCCTCACCTCTGCTGGCCAAGGCTAGGTTAGGGCCTCCTCCTGGGTTTCTACTGAACCCTGATTTTAACTCCATCCCACCATATTGTAATGGTTGATTTACCATACATCTCTTTCGCTGGGCTGTGTGAGCTCTTTGAGGGCAGAAGCAGTGTTTTTCTTGTTTTCTTTTATATACCCAGCACCTGGTAAAGTACCTGGTAAAGTAAGTGCTTGATATATGTTGTTGAATGAACGAATCTCATTTTCTTTACACATAGTTTATTCACCTGCATTCAGGATCCCTTCCCTTCCTGCCTCTTTGTACTGTCAGTTATTCCTTTTCTGAGTTGTGTCCTCACCCTGCCTTCTGGTGGTGTTTTACGTACAACTGTTATTATTGTTATTATTAATGATGTTATAGCCACTGTTTACTGGACACTTACTATGTTCAGGCACCATGCTAAACACCTTACCTGCATGTTGCAGTTTAATCCTTACAATAATCCTATGAGGGTAGTATTATTATTCCCACTTTCCCAATGACATTTAAGCAGAATTAAATCTCCTTTAAAGCAAAGTCCTTCCTAGACTCTGTATGCTCCTCCACCTAATGTCATATATCTTCATTACATTTACACCAAGTTTCTGAAGTGTCATCTCCACCAGCTGTCTCCCCGTTCTGACCCCTCTCTTACTCCTAGCTCCCTGGAACAGAGCCCTGTCTGACTATGAAAGCTCCCACTGACGTCACCAGTGACCTCCATGTGGCTAACACAGTGAATGCTTTCAGGCTTATCTTCCCAGTTTTGCAGCAGCAGATGACACTGACTGGCCACTCCCCCCTGTGGTTCTGTTTCCTTCCCAGCTCCCATTTCCTCTGGCCCCATTAAGTGTTTTGTTTCCAGGGGCTCGGTTCTTGGCCCTTTTGTTTCTTGCTCCATATCCTGTTTCTAAGTATTCTCTGTTTCAGCTTAACTAAAAATCCTGCTGGTATCCCAGGCTGCTCCCCTATGCCCTAGAACCATAGGACCAAGGCCTCTGCTTTCACCTTGATAACCCTTCCACAGAGGCCAAACTCAGTGTGCCAATCAGATCTTATCCTTTACTGTCTCCATCCCAACATGTCTCAACACCTACTCCTCCTCTTGTATTCCTTAACTTAGCCAAGGATACTAGCACCTGCACAGTGGCCCAAGTAAAAATGTCATCAAAATTTTTGGTGACATTTTTCCTTCCACTTTATATCTAACCAGCCACCAAATCCCATTTATTATTGCTAGGCTTTTCTCATATCTGCTCCTTTCCCTCTCTATCTCCATGGGAATTGAACCTTGTTTTGACTGGTTAGTTACAGTGGTGTCTTGAATGCCTTTCTTTTCACCCAATGAGTAGCATTTTTTAAATAAAAAGACAATGACATCTACTCTGCTTTAACTCTTCAATGGCTCCCAATTTCCCTTGGGAAAAACTCTTAAATGCTTAGCATGACTGTGAAGACCCCCTTTTTTTTTTTTTTGAAATAGGATCTTGCTCTGTTGCCCAGGCTGGAGTGCAGTGGCATGATCTCAGCTCACTGCAGCCTCCGCTTCCCAGGTTCAAGCTGTTCTCCTACCTCACCCTCCCGAGTAGCTGGGATTACAGGTGCCGACCACCATGCCCAGGTAATTTTTGCATTTTTAGTAGATATAGGGTTTCCAGGCTGGTCTCGAACTCCTGACCTCAGGTGATCCACCTGCCATGGCCTCCCAAAGTGCTGGGATTATAGGTTTGAGCCACTGCGCCTGGACAAATACCCTTCTTAATCTGAGCAGTGATGACTTTTCTAGCCTCATTTCCTGCTCCACCCCCAGTCTGTGTCCACCTCCCCACCTGACATTATGCACGAGTAACACTGACGCACATGCCCTCCTGAGAATCAGTCAAGCTCTTCCTACCCTCTGAATCTTTACCTCTGTTCTCTCTCTCCTACTTGATGACTGGTCCAACTCTTCCTTGTTCTATTTTGTGCATACTTCATTATAGAAGTTAACTTTTTGCATTACAAATACTGGAATATCTCTTTGTAGCTCCTAATTAGACCATGAGCATCCACAGTACATGAATTCTTAGGGTCAGAGGCAGATCATATAGGTGACACTCTGGGTTTAAAACTGGAGATGCCAGCAAAGGGCATTCTTGGCACCATCTTTCCCTCCCGACTTTCTGAGGAGAAGCTCAGGAACTGTGGGAAATCAGGCAGATGGTGTTTGGGGAGAAAAAAGAGCTGCCATGATATATCCAATGGGCAGATTCGTATTTTGCCCCATCAGGTATCTTAAAATCTGCAGGTTTTAAAATTTAGTCAAGAAGTTAAGACCACCAACCCAGAAGGTGCCCTTGAATGTTAATATCCAGACTTTGTGGGCAGCCTGTATTTGCAAATCTCAGGTTTTTAACTCTATTTCTTCCATCTCCTTCAAAGAAGCCCTGATCCTGAACTCTCCCAACGAAGAAAATCCTGATCGCAGCGCTCATGAATAACTAGAGTGGGCTGTTATTACCTGAGCTTGAAAAAAGGTTATTTTTTTATTCCTCCAAGCTGTTCCTAGCCTCCCAGAGGTACATAATCCATACAGAGTCTGGGTACAGAGGGGTTGGAGTAGATGATCTTTGATGAGCTAAAACATTGGAATTCATGGAACTTGGAATAATCTCTGACAACTACAAGCTTGTCTTGAGACATTTAGTAGGAAGGTAAATGATAGGGTGGGGTTTCATCTTTGTCTTAACTTGAATATTCAATGCCTGGAAATGGCCTTTTAACCCTCTTGTACAGGTGCCACCACCATGTGAACATGACCGGGCTAGCCTGCTGGAGAATGAAAGACATGTGTCCTGACCACCCTGTCACCTAGCTGATAGCAAGCTCTTCCCAGAAAAAAAGAGCAAACTGAATGACTCGCATTGTCTGCAGGCTCATGAGGGAGCCCAGCTGACACCAGAATAATCATCCAACTGAGTTCAGCCAAACTGATGACCCTTAGAATAGTGAGCTAAATAAATGGCGGTTGTTTTAACCTACTAAGTTTTAGGATAGCCTCTGCTTTGAAGCAAAAATGAGCTACTGGTATCTGTGTGGCTCATTTTCATGCCATAGCTCCACTGACTGACAAGGAGTGGAGCTCCTTGGAAATGGTCAACAAAAGCACAAAGCATTAGGGAATGGAGCCAAGTCTCTGGCTCATAGGTCACTCAACTAGAGAGAATCAGGGATGGAATGGAGGAGTGGGCTGATGCTGCCAATGAATTCAGAGCTGAGTCCAGCAGGCAGGATTGTTGTCATGCCTGCAAAGTCCCAGACCCACCTCCTTTCCCTTAGGGGCAGGTCCGGTGGCTCCTTCAGTCCTAGTCTCTGCAAAACAACAAACAGGGTTTTGTGTTTCAGTCAGAAGGGAACTTATATTTTACAAGACAGCCACCAGTCTTACCACAGGAGTGCTTAATTTGTGGAGTTTAAGGATCCAAGTGGGAACAATGGCAGAAAGAAGAAAAGTGTCTTTGGAGTGAATCTACTCAGAGATGCCAATGCCTTCTCGCTTGAAGGGCAGAACATGAAAAGTAGTAATTTGCTCTGGCCCAGCCAGGGGATAGAATGTTAAATGTAAACAGCTGTTTGCTTTGTAATGGTCTGGTCTGGAAGGCTCCATGACAGGGGCGAGTCATCGAATTTTAGATCTGGAACGAGTATTAAAGGTTGTCTTGTGGGAAATCTCAGTCCTCCACTTGAACGCTTCATTTTATTTTCATAGTTACTTACACAAGCAATACCCGGTGTACAGTCAGCCCGCCCTCCAACTGTATTTAACCAAGTGCAGATCAAAAATATTTGTAAAAAGAAACTAATAGAAAAAAACATAAAAAATAGTACAAATAGGAAATACACTAGAGCAACTATTTAGATAGCATTTACATTTTATTAGGCATTATAAGTAGAGATAAATTTAAATACACAGGAGGATGCACAGAGGTTATATGCAAATAGTTCCCCATTTTATAACAGGGACTTGAGCATCCTGACAATACTGAGGGATGACTGTATTCTCAATGTGCAGCATTCCCCCTTCATGCCATGGCATCTAAGCCCACCCTTGAGGAAGAAGCTAGTGGAGGATGTTTCCTCACAGCCCCTTTCTACAAAAATGGATGTATATATTCACAGATCTACCTTTCTATTGCAACATTATAGGATCATATAAAACATGCTGTTTTTAAATTTGATTTATTTTTTACCAACTGGTATGTTTTAAAGATCTTTCTGTGTGTATATATAGAGGTTGAATTCTGTATACATACATAAAGATTGAATACAAAGGCTGCATAGTATTCTTTCATATAATTATCCACACTCTATTAAATACTCCATTTTTGATAGGGAATGCAGATTGCTTCCACTTCTTTGGCTATTGTAAACCTCAAAGCAAGCGGCCAGGACTAATGGCTCATGCCTGTAATCCCAGCAATTTGGGACACTGAGGCAGGAGGATCACTTGAGGCAGGAGGATCACTTGAAGCCAAGAGTTCAAGACCAGCCTGAGCAACAAAGCAAGACCCCATTTCTACAAAACAATAAAATTAAATAATAAAATAAAAATAAATAAAATAATAAAAATTAGTCAGTCATGATGATGCTCATCTGTAGTTCCAGCTACTCGGGACCCGGAGGATTGCTTGAGCCCAGGAGTTTGAGGCTGCTGTGAGCTATAAACACGCCTGCACTCCAGCCTGGATGATAGAACAAGACCCTGTCTCTAAAAAATCAAAAAAAAAAAAAATTAAAATAAAGCCAGAAACATAACTCTTTGAGCATTTCTTTTTTCTTTCTTTCTTTCTTTTTTTTTTTTTTTTTTTTGAGACGGAGTCTCACTCCGTTGCCAGGCTGGAGTGCAGTGGTGCGATCTCAGCTCACTGCAACCTCCACCTCCTGGGTTCAAGCAATTCTCCTGCCTCAGCCTCCTGAGTAGCTGGTTCTACAGGCATGCACCATCATGCCCAGCTAATTTTTGTATTTTTAGTAGAGATGGGTTTTTACCATGTTGGCCAGGATGGTCTCGATCTCTTGACCTCGTGATCTGCTTGCCTCGGCCTCCCAAACTGCTGGGATTACAGGCATGAGTCACCGCCCCGGCCCCTCTTTGAGCATTTCTTTAGGATTACTTAGAAACAGATTTGCTAGAACAGACGGCATATGTATTTCTAAAGTTTGGCATAATTGTTTTTAAATCATCTCAACTTAGTGCCTGCTCTAGGGAATTTATTTAGCTACCTTTTCTTTTTCTTCAGTCAATATCTATCTATTCAGGTTTTGCTTCTTGTTGAATTAATTTTTAAAATTTATTTTTTCCCTAGGAAATCATCCATTACACACAGATTGTCAAATTTGCTGTAATTATGTTTTTATACATGTAATGTCTTAATTTATAAACATCTCCTCTTGGACTCATTCTCCATTTTTTTCATTAATATTGTTCATGTATTCTAAATTTGTTTCCTTGATCAGATGTGCCAGAGGTTTATTTGTTTGTTGGTCTGTTAAATGAACAAGTTTATTGATTATTCTCTTTTGTTTTCTAGCCTATTAATTTCTGCTTTTATCATTATTAAATTTCTCTACTTCTTTGGAACTATTCTGTAGAGCTTTTATATAATTTTCTGGGTATTAGGATCAGTTCATTTATTTTTAAGAGTTTTAGTTTTCTAACATATGCATTTGAAGCTGTAACTTTTCCTTTGAGAGCTGCTTTTGATGTGTGGTATTCTCATGTTTGTTCACTTTTAAGTAGTAATAATTTCTATGTTAATTCTTCCTCTTATCCAAAAATTATATTTAAGACTGTTTAAATATTCCTAAGCAAATAGATTTTTTGACTATCCTTTAAATGTTGATTTCTAATTTTATAGCATTGTGGTCAGAGAATATGGCCTATATAATTTCTGCTTTGGGGAATTTTTTTTTTTTTGGTTGAGATTTTACTTGTGTGTTTGTGTGTATAAGGGGTTTAATGCATGGTCAACTTTTGTGGAAATTTTATGTGGGTTTGATAAAACTTCCTTGTTCTCTTTCTTTTCTCATAAAGTTTGTTACTACAACATTCAAATTCTCCATGTTGGCCGGGTGCAGTGGCTCACGCCTGTAATCCCAGCACTTTGGGAAGCTGAGGCGGGCAGATCACTTGAAGTCAGGAGTTTGAAACCAGCTTGGCCAACATGGCGAAACCCCGTCTCTACTGAAAATACAAAAATTAATCAGGCACGGTGGCGCATGCCTGTAGTCCCAGCTACTCACGAGGCTGAGGCAGGAGAATTGCTTGAACCCAGGAGGCAGAGCTTGCAGTGAGCTGAGATTGTGCCACTGCACTCCAGCCTGGGCAACAGAGTGAGACTCTATCTCAAAAGAAGAACAAACAAAAAACAAACAAACAAAAAACAAACAAACAAAAAAACCCCAAATTCTCTATGCCTTTAAGGTTTTGCTTGATTTATGAGAAAGATAAACAAATATTCCTCTCTGATGGTACACTTGCAGATTTCCCCCCCTAGAATTTCTATCATTTTTGCTTTGTATATTGTAAGTGTAAAGGTTTATGTCTGATGTATCTTCTGGTAGTTGGGCTTTTTACCAATATGAAATACTTCTCTTTTAATGTCTTTTACCTTGACTTTAATTTTATGATGTTAACATGTTTTATTTTTGTTTACAATTTTCTTGAATTATCTTTTCTATTTCTTTATTTTGAACACTCCCGCTTAAGAGAAGCCATATAAACTAGTAAGTAGGATTCAAAGACCATCTTTGTCATTACCTGGTTCAGAAGCGTTTAGCAAGTTACTCGAACTCTTTGTGCCTTAGTTCCTCCTCTATAAAATGAGAATAATAATAGTTCTAGTTCATAAACTTGTGGGGATTAAATATAGAGAACAATGGAAATGCTTAGTAAATATTAGAAATTATTATTTTATGTGTGTCATCTTAAACAACATACAGTTGGATATTTAAAACCCAATCTGAGAATCTCCTTTTTTTAAGTGATGAATTTAATATATTTATATTTTTTAAATGTTTTAAACAGTTTTAAAATGTACCTGCTTTAAGTGTACAATTAAGTGATTTTTAGTAAATGGACAGAGTTGTACAATTGTTTTTTCCTTCCCATTTTAGAACATTTTTATCATTACAAAAATATACCTTGTGCCCATTTGCAGCTACTTTCCATTCCCACTCTCAGGCTAGGCAACTGCTAACCTACTTTCTGTCTCTATAAACTTTCCTTTCCTGGACATTTTACAAAAAGGTATCATATAATATGTGGTCTTTTGCATTGACTTCTTTTACTTAGCATAATGTGTTTGAGGTTTACTCATGTTGTAGCATGTATAAGTAGTTTGTTCCTTTTCCATTACTGAATAGTATTCCTGTGAATGGGTATACATCACATCTTGTTTATTTGCTTAACACTTGATGAACATTTGCATTGTTTTTCCTTTTTTTGCTGTTATGAAAATGCTGCTATAAATATTTACATATAAATATTTGTGCGGACATAAGTTTACATTACTCTTGCATAGATACCCTGGAGAATAATTGCTGGATTGTATAGTGCAGTTAGGTTTAACTTTTTAAGTTGTCAAAATTTTTCCCAAAGTGGTTGCTCCATTTTATGTCCAGTTTCTCTATGTCCTTGTTAACACTTGGCGTGTTAATTGAATTTGTATTTTACCAAAGAAGATGTATGAATGACCAATAACTGTATGAAAAGCTGTTAAACATCTTTTACTAAAGTTTGTTATTAGGGAAATGCAAATTAAAATCACCGTGAAATACCATTTCATACCCACAAAATGGCAATAATAAAATATTTTGCCCATTTAAAAATTGTGTTGAACACTTTCCAACTTCTTCCATGAGGCCAGTGTTACCCTGGCACTAAAACTACACAAAGACATCACAAGAAAGCTACAGATCAACACAAAAATCCTCAGCGAAAACACTAGCAAACTGAATCGAGCAACATATAATAAGGATTATATACCATGACCAAGTGGGATTGATCCTAGGAATGCAAGATTGGTTTAACATCTGAAAACCTATTAATGTAAGGCACCATGTCAACACAATACAGGACAAAAATCATATAATCATCTCAATAGTTGCAGAAAAGGCATTTCACAAAATCCAGCACGCTTTCATGATAAAACAACAACAATAACACGTATACACACACACACGCGCGCGCACACACACACACACACACCCCCCACACACACACACACCCCCACACTCTCACTCAACAAAGTAGGACTAGAAGGAAACTTCCTTAACCTGATAAAAGGCATCTGTGAAAACCCACAGCCGACAATGCTTAATAATGAAAGACTGAAACTTTTTCTCCAAGATCAGTGTCAAGACAAGGATATCTGCTCTGACCACTTCTATTCAATGTTGTACTGGAGCATCTTGCCAGGACAATTAGGGAAGATTGTGTTAAAAACAAACAAACGAACAAACAAAAAGTATCCAGATTGGGAAAAAAAAGAAACAAAACTATCTCTATTTGCAGATGACATGATATTGTATATAAAATTTTAAGAAACCCACGAACAAGCTATTAGAACTAATAGTTCTTTTTTAAAAAATTTGTCATGGTGCTTATTTTTTTAACTTTTATTTTAGGTTTGGGGGTACATGTGCAGGTTTATTATATAGGTAAACTCGTATCACAGGGGTTGATTGTACAGATTATTTCATCACACAGGTATTAAGCCTGGTACCCAATAGTTATTTTTTCTGCTCCTCTCCCTCCTCCCACCCTCCACCCTCAAGTAGGCCCTGTTCTCTTCTTTGTAGAACTAATAGTTCTGACAGTTTTTTCAGAGCAAGGTTGCAGGATACAAAATCAATATACAAAAATCAGTTGTATTTTTATATACTTGCAGTTAATCTAAAAATAAACATTTAAAATTTTAAAAAATTTCATTCACAAAAAGAGTACAAAACTTAATAAATTTAACAAAAGAAGTACAAACGTATACTCTGAAAACTATGAAACATTGTTGAAAAAATTACAATTATATGCCTTTTATTATTGAATTGTAAATGTTCTTTATATATTCTTGATATAAGTATCTTACCAGATATATGGTTTGCAAATATTTTCTCATGATCTGTGGCTTGTCTTTTCATTTTCTTAATGGTGTCTTTGAAGGAAAACGTTTTTCATTTTGAAGAAGTCAAATTTACCAATTTTTATGGATAGTTCTTTTGATATCATGTTTAAGAAATATCCGTTTAATGCTAAATTTCTCTTTATAAAGATAAAATTATACGGATGATTTTAAAGTGCTATGACTTTAGTCCTTATATGTAGATCTATGATCCATTTTGTGTTAATTTTTGTTTTATGGTGTAGGATAACAGTCTAAAATCATCTTTCTGCATGTGGATATCCAGTTGTTTGAGTGCCATATGTTAAAAAACTATTCATCACCTCTTGACTTGCCTTGGCATGTTTCTCGACCATAAATATAAAAGTTTATTTTTGTATGCTCAATTCTGTATGTCCATGTTTTTGCTTGTACCATACTGTTTTGGTTATCATAGATTTTTAGTGAGTTTTGAAACTGGAGCTTGTAAGCCCTCTAATTTTGTTCTGCTTTTTAAATATCCTTTTGGTTATGCTGAGTCATTTGTATTTCCATAAAAATTTTAGGATCAGCTTGAAAATTTCTGCCAAAAAAAAAGCATAATTCAGCTGAAATTCTGATAGAAATTGTATTCAATCTATAGATTCAATGAAGGATTGATGTCAATTTTTAAAATATTTTGGTAGAATTAATCAGTGAATTGGCCAGGCACAGTGGCTCATGCCTGTAATCCCAACACTTTGGGGGGCAGAGACGGGAGGAACACTCAAGCCCAGGAGTTCAAGACCAACCTGGGCAACATAGTGAAATCTCATCTCTACTAAAAAAAATTAAAAAATTAACCAGGCATGATGCCACATACCTGTAGTCTTAGCTACTGGGAAGGCTGAGATAGAAGCATTGCTTGAGCTCAGGAGTTTGAGTTTGCAGTGAGCAATGATTATGCCCCTGCCCTCTAGCCTAGACAGCAGAGAGAAATCCGGTCTCAGGAAAAAAAAAAAAAATTAGTGAAGCCATCTGTACTTTTATTTATGGGGAAAATGTTCAGTTACAAATTTCATATTTCATCCATTTTCTTCTTAAAATCTATTTAAACTTTCTATTTCTTCTTGAGTCATATTAATATGAGGCAGTACTTCTCCATTTGTTATATGCTTTGATCAATCTCCAGAATCTTTAAATGATTATTTATTACAACTTTTTCCAGCCTTATGTTTATTTTTAATGAAAGGATTTTCCAAGCTTTTCTCTCAGCCCTTTCAAAAGTCCTCTCCTCCTGTCCCCACCATTTACATTTATTGCAATTGCTTATACAAATACAAAATTTTTCCTGACATCTAACTTTAGTTTCCTATGTTCCATGTTTTCATATTTTATTCCCCCATTCTACCTTTTAGTGAATTAATTGCAATTTCTTTTATCCTTTTCCTTCTTAATGATTTGAGCATTTGTATACTATTTCTCATTTTCTACTGGTTACCCTTAATTTTTGAACAAATACATTTAAATATTTTTTGATCAATGCCTAAAGTCAATCAGGGTTTATGTCCTCTCTCCAAAAAAGAATGAAACATTAGCATATTTTTATTCCCCGGTCTCTCTACCATCTTCCTCTTCACTTTTCTGAAGTCATTTCTCATGTTGAGATTATTTGGCATGTTATCTTTAATTTTAATTCTTTTTATGAGTATGCCTTTTTAGATCGCTGTGGGTTTTGTTTATTTCTTCATCACCATTCTTTCCTCACTGCACCTCAGACACTCACTCATTTCTAGTCTAGACTTAATCCTTCGTAAGAAGCAAATCATGACCTAATTCTTTACTTTAAATATTCCTCTATCTGATTACCATTGCCTTTTACTTCTATCTCACTTCTCTGGTTCTCTTATGGCAGAAGGTACCTAAATTTACTTAAACTTCTAAGTCTTTAATTTTACCTTTACCATCATCTTTCACTATTTCTCTCTCTCCCCTCATTAGGTTACATGGACAGCACAGCATAATCATCCACTTGGACACATCCTTTGCTTCTCTGTCCCTCCATTATTACCCCTGGAAAGATGGCCTGGTTAAACCCAGTTTTCTTCTTCTTCTGTTTGTAGCCAAGAAGCTAAATATTACTGGAGAAAATTATGTTAACTTCAAATTTATGACCTCAGATCGCAAATGGGCACTCAATCCCTTCAGATATTCCTGCTACTCTTCCCCAATAAACTTATTTTTCTATTCTCCCAAACAACTGTGTTACTTCTTTTCTTAAGCCTCCAACAGCCTCTCACCTCTCAATCTCAACTATGACCTCAGTTTCAACTTCATAGAGAAAAATGATTTTATTAGATGAGAATGACCTTATCTTTCTACCTTCTGGTCTATGTCTTAGTTGATTTTGTGCTGCTATGATAGAATACTTAAACCTGGGTAATATTTTTAAAGAACAGAAATTTATTTCCTCTAGTTCTGGAGACTGAGAAGTCCAAGATCAAGATGTCAGCAGGTTTGGTGTCTGGTGAGGGTCCAGTCTCTGCTTCCAATATAGCGCCTTGAATGCTGCATTCATTAGAGGGAAGGAACCCTGGATCCTCACATAGCAGATGTCAGAAGGGCAAAAATGGGTGAGACTCCCTCCATCAAGTCTGTTTAGAAGAGCACCTAATCCCTTTCATGAGGGAGGAGCCCTCATGACTTAATCACCTCCTAGAGGCCACACCTCCCAATGCCGTTGCATTGGGGATTAAGTTTCTACATGAATTTCTGGGGACATTTTCAGACCATGGCAGTCTGCTACTCTGCCTGGATTTGTACCCCATTGTTACAGTGGAAGACTTGTGTTATCTTCTAAGCCTTGCATTCTATCCTGGATCCTATCTGCCTGTTGCTGAAGGATTTCCCTGCTGTAAGTGTCTTCTTTCTCTCCTACATGAAAACTTTTTCCTTTCCACTAGGCTATTCTCATACGTACATACCTTAATCTTCTATCTTAAATAAAACCCTCTTAAGCTGGCATTGCCTTCCAGCTATCTACCTCCTCCCACCATTTCTCTGTTCCCAGTCACAACAAGACTTATGGAAATATTTGAACACAAACAAACCTTTCAAATTCCTTGCCTCCTGTTTTCACCTCAGTCACTCCATTGACACTTTCATTCTCATCAATCCACACCAAGAAGGCTTTTACTAAGACCTACATCTTCCCCAAACTGACAGAGGGTCAATTTTCTGTCCTCCTTTGATGTCTTAGTGGCATTTGATCCAATTGACTGCTCCCTCCTTCTTTGAAACTCTGCTTCATCTGATTCTGAAATAACACACTCTTCTTGTTTTGTTTTGTTTTTCTTTTTTTTTTTCCCTACCTCGTTGCCCCATTTCTTAGTCTACTTTGCTGGCTGCTGCTTCTGTTTCAGATCTCTAAATGTTAGAACACCCAAAGCTCTTTCCTTGGCCCTCTTTTCTATCCAGATTCTATTGTTGTATAATGAAATGTATGTGTTGATGACTCTTAGGTTTTAATCAGCCAGTTGGTTCTTTACTCTGGGTTTTAGACTCATATATTCAACCACCAACTCAACATCTTCACTTGCTTGTCTATTAGACATCCTAAACTTTGTATGTCCAAAGAGAGCTAGTGTTTACTATACCCTCCCATTCTAGCCCCAACTGTCCCCTCTAAGTCATCCCCATAGTAGCATATCTCAACACCATTCCTGTAGTTTATGGTGCCAGAAACTTAGTTCCAACTCTTCTATTTTCCTCACACTTCAATCCATGTCAGAAGGGCAAAAAGAGGTAAGACTCCCTCCATCAAGTACGTTGGTAAAGCCAAGACCCACTGTTTGGCTTTACCTCAAATCCATATATTAAATCTGTCCACTTTCTTCACTACTTTCACTTTAGTCCAATTTACCTTCATTTCTGCCCTGCACAACATCAATAGACTCCTTAGTGGTCTTACCACCTCCATTTTTGTCTCTCTTAACAGTCAGGATAAAATTCATACTGTGAAATATTTCTGAGTCACAGAAAAGTACTAAGAATAGCATAGCAAACTTCTATGTAGCCATCATTCAACATAAGAAATACAATATTATTGACACAATTGAAAGTTCCATGAGAACCTGATTCTCTCTTTCTTACTTACCTCTAATTTGGTGGACACATATCTTCATACTTTAAATACACACACATATGTGTATGTTTATAACCATTCCCTGTCATTTGACAGACTTACCTTCTGATACAACAACCTACCATGCTCACTGCCTGTACTTGAAAATCAACAATGGACCATTTTTGAAGACACAGAAGGTTTGAGAGAAGTGATTTGAAATATATTTAATCACAAATAGGAATCCAGAGAGCAATCTCCTACATCCTTATTCTACCTCTCTACTGCAATGCAAATGGAGATTTGGCATATCTATGTATATATGTAGATATACACACACATACTCCTAATCAATATGTAGTTTAGTTTCCCATGTTTTAAAACTCTATATAGACACTATGTGTCCAGAAAAGATTTAAAAGAAATACATATTTTTAACTTTTTTTTTTTTTTTGAGACGGAGTCTCACTCTGTCACCCAGGCTGGAGTGCAGTGGCTGCATCTCAGCTCACTGCAAGCTCCGCCTCCCGGGTTCATGCTACTCTCTTGCCTCAGCCTCCTGAGTAGCTGGGACTACAGGCACCCGCCACCTCCCCCGGCTAGTTTTTTGTATTTTTTAGTAGAGACGGGGTTTCTCCATGTTAGCCAGGATGGTCTCGATCTCCTGACTTCGTAATCCGCCTGTCTCAGCCTCCCAAAGTGCTGGGATTACAGGCTTGAGCCACTGCACCCAGCCAATAAATACATATTTTTGAAATAGTGACCTGACTTGGAAGACCTTCAAATTGCCAAGCTTAAGCTCCTGTGTTGTTCTTTTCCTCATCCCTTGGCTTGACCGTTTTTTCTTAGAGATGTCTGTGGCATAGCTGAATGGCTGCAATTCCCTCTCTCCTCTTACCTCAGGATGTCTAGATCCAAATCTGTGCTCCTCATCAATTTGCAGAGGGCCTTTTGACCTTGTTGTGTGCATGGACCCACTCTTTGGCTACTTCTGACTTTTCCTTTTGTTCCCACTTCTCACTTACATTATTTGAAATTATGTATTTCTGTAAGTTGCTGCAAACTTTTTCTTATTATTGGGCAAGGCAGAGATAGATAAATAAATGAGTAAACCTGACACCTCCCAGAGGAAAGAGAAGAGCTTGAGACAGATCCCTGGCATGGTTGCAGCAGTAAGCCCGCTTTTTTGCATTTAGGATTCTGTGCTACAACTGACCAGGTCACCTTGTACTGTCACAGAGGCTAATCTGATGTTTTAACAACACTTCAGGATTAACTGCATTATTCAAAACCATGCTGTAAAGGAACATGAACCATAAACCAGCTGCTCAAACACCTTATCACACAATGTCATCGAAGACATTCCAAGTCTCCATTTGCATTAGAGTAGAAAGGTAGAATAAGGGTGTAGGAAGTTGCTCTTAGGATTCCTATTTATAATGTAATATATTTCAAATTGCCTCTCTCAAACTCTCTGTTTCTTCAAAAATGGTCCCAGTGTTGATTTTCAAGGACAGGCAGGGAGCATGGTAGGTTTTTGCATCAGAAGGTAAGTCTGGGATGACAGGGAATATAGCAATTGTCTTTGGACAGGACAACAGTCATCATGGGAGAGGAGAATCATCTGCATTTTCTTTACCAAGGCAGTCACTAAGTCCTTCCCAGGGTTCAAGGGGAAGGGAAATATACTCTGCCACTTGATAAGGAGTGGCAAGGTTCTAAAAGAGCATTTGAGACTGGAAATATTGCTGTGGCCCTTTTTGGAAAACACAATTTGTTAAAGGAGTAAAATGAGACATAACTATAGTTAAAATAGAGATGTAGGAAACCTAAGAAAATACTAAAATACAATGTCATAAAATTTGAGAACTTAGATGAGGTGGATAATTTTCTAGAATATAATTTACTGAAATTGAAATAGAAAACATGGAGTAAACCAGTAACCATTACATAAATTGAATCTGAAATCAAATCTAGATTGTTTTCCTGTGTGGCCCCAAGGGGCAGAACCAGACCAGAGGGTTTAGTTCAGTATCAGAAAGGAACTTCTCATGGTCAAAGGTGGCCAAAGCTGGAATGCTTGCGCTGGATTGGATGCCTTGCTGATTCTATTCAGCACTTGTCCTTCAGTATGTACTGCCCACGGTATGCCCTTGCAACTCTTTGCCTGAGGGTTTTCTCTGGTTTCAGCGGTATGTACCACCTATGCACAGAAGTCGCCAGAACTGCTAGGGAGACAATGCTCCCAGGAACAGTTCACAACTAAAATGCTGAGGAGTTGGTGGATAAATGCTCTGTCTTCCTTGTGCATCAGGTGGGGTAAGATCTGAGGCATGCTCTTTGCATTCTTCCAGAGTGTCTTATTGAGCCCTAGAGATTACAGTAGGAACACACTTATCAACCACCCTGTGGTAGCTGCCTTCCCTTCCCTGCCTCACTTCCCCACTCTATCACTCTGAATCCTGAGTCTACTTCCAAAATAAATGAGTAGAACTAGAATTCTTGTCTCAGAGTCAGTTTCTGGGGGCAAATCTTGTGAACATGTTATAAACAATTTGCCTTTACCTCTTAGGGGAGATTGGTACCTGGTTATAGGAAGGCTGTCAACCATTCATCTTTGGAGACAGGAAGTTTGGTAAAATTAATTAAACAAATATTTATAGTGTGCTTACATCAAGACTCTGAGATTGCTACTAGTGGACTCTCCTCTCCAGAAATAGATGGTTCACCAAGCATCACACTCAAGAAATGGTAATGTAATGTCATCAGTGCTACAACTGAAGAAGGATCACAGGGTGATGGTATCACTAAGAAGAGAGGGAATCATTCTGATTAGCAGCATAAAGAAGGGTCCAAGAAAAAGTGACATTTGAGCTGGGTCTAGGAGACATCAAAGTTCAAGAGGCAAGGAGGCAAAAAACTTTAACAGAAAAAAAAATCTTCACCAGCAGGGAAGGATTATCAAATTTATCTCTGTCAGATTGATCATACATGTCCAGAAATAATTTAAGTAAACAAGTAAAAATAAGATAAATAATAAAAAATACAAATAAGCATATAAGTAAATACTTCTTTAAAATATCAAATCAAATAGTGCTAATGACTAAAGGTGTAGAGAGGTTAATGGCATTTAACAACACATGTATTGACAATTCAAACAAAAACCTTGCAAATTATAACATAGAATTTGTTGCTATTTCGTGTCTTGAGACAAATGAAAAATGAGAATGGTGATTGAGGTCAGCTATGTACTTGAGTTGGCAAAAATAAAGTCCCCGTCAGCTGTGAAATAAAGACATTATCCATCACTAAAATGTTTACAGATATTCTTATTTATCACTAATTATAGAATATGGAAAAACTCTGAAAGTGCTTAAGAACTCCATGACGATATTATAACAATGTGGATATTTGGGGCAAGGGCGTGTGACTTCTCAAGGGCTGTCTCATTGGCCTCATTTATTCTGTTTGGATTTTCTGATGTGACAGGCCAGAGGGGGTAATGAAAGGGGCTGTGAGTTGAGAAAATCTGAGAATTCTTGAGTGCTCCCTTGAGCTACTAAGTGAATCAATGGAAAAAAAAAAAGATGTATCTCTTCTGATATCTGAAGTGTTAACTGGGCAGTGTGCCTAAGAAGTAAACAGAAGTGAGTAAACACAGATATCCAAGATGCTGGGTGAATTGCTGCTGATGTAGTTCATTCTGATTTTCACATTTATTGTTAAATGCACACCTTATCTTTCAGTAATCTGGAATTCTGGCAGTCCTATTTGAAAGGCAATATTTTATAACAAGCATTAATACTCGTGAATTTGAATTCCATATTGTGACCTGCCTTTCACCCTTTGCTCACAGCCTTCCCCATTGGTCAGTGATGGGTGGAGGAGTGGATAAAACACTGGAGCAGGTCTCCTCAGTGGCATATTGTGCATCTTTTCCTGTCTGCCGTAGGTCACTCTGGGGCACCTGCTCAGCCATGCTGATGCTCAGAAGCCAGGAAGTATGAGGGAGTCAGCACCCCAGGGGAAACCCTTGATCACAGAGACAGAAACTAGCATTCTCTCCTTCTCTACTACACTTTTCCCAGGGCCCCTTTCCTATTCTTTGGGATAATTTTCTAAATATGCAACTGACTTGTAAACCCTGGTCCCAGACTCTGCTTCTGGGGGTAAACTACGCTAAGATATACACCAATTAGGTATATTCTGGACAAGTTATTTTTGCTTACTGAGCTTCTGTTTCCTCTCCAGTGAAATGAAGGAATCAGGCTTGTTCATTCCTTCCAGGTTTAAGAGTCTATTAGATAAAAGAAAACTGTCAAGAATTCCTGAAAATCCCGTCTTCCTCAATAATTTTTAAAATCAACACTTGTGATTTAACTGCAATTCAGATAAGGTTTTTGGGGTTTTAAACACTTCTGTTTCTCCTTGTGTGGGTGCTACAGTTCTCTGAGTTATAGCTTTTGTTATCTCCCCAGCTCTTCAGACCTTATCCTAAAGTAGTGAAAAAAAGAGGTATCTATCAGGGACCATATCAATGCTGGTTGTTGTAGGTCTATGCCATTACCACTTTTCTGTCCTTCACAATTACTGCTCCACTGGAAAACTTTGGAATGGAGTTTGGTCTCTGTAAATGATGGCGGCATTGCTGAGTCTGATGGTCATGACAGTCCAGGAAAGAGGTGATGTGCTGTCAATAAACACTAGTTTTGATCACATGGAACAAAGAAGGAATGAAGACAAACCAGAAATTCTCCGCTCACAAATTTCATGATAAGTGTTCAGAACTAGGAACACTGGACTGGACACGTTTTAAGAAACAGCAGATTCCCATTCAGTTACAAACTTTATGGCAGTTTATGATTGAGAACAAAATATTTAGTACTAAGAGTGATGTCAGTAAGATGGCAGAATAGGACTTTCCACTGCACGTCTCCTTGTAGAAACATCACTTTGAACAACTATCCATGCACAAAAATATCTTCACAAGAGCTAAAGAATCCAGGTGAGAGATTCTAGCACCTGGATGCAGTGCAAAAATAACAAAAGACACATTGAAGAGGATAGAAAGAACAGTTCTACATTGCCTGTGTTACTCTTCCCCCAAGCCTGGGCAGCATAGCAGGGAGAGAGAGATCGTCTGCATGAAGGAAGGGGAGTGAAGTGAGCATCCAACTTTGCTGTGGACCTTGGCCTCAGGCCCACCCCAGTGAAACACAGTGTCAGGTCAGCATTCATAACCCCAGACTCACCCAGTGCCAGGCTGGCCTTTATATCCTCAGGCTCCAGGTCTGCCTCAGTGACTGTGATGGTTAATACTGAGTGTCAACTTGGTTGGATTGAAGGATGCAAAGTATTGATCCTGGGTGTGTCTGTGAGGGTGTTGCCAAAGGAGATTAACATTTGAATAAGTGGGCTGGGAAAGGCAGACCCACCCTTAATCTGGGTGGGCAAAATCTAATCAGTTAGGATATAAAGCAGGTAGAAAAAATGTGAAAAGACTAGACTGGCTTAACCTCCCAGCCTATATCTTTCTCCTGTGCTGGATGCTTCTTGCCCTCAATCATCAGACTCCAAGTTCTTCAGCTTTGGGACTTGGACTGGCTTCCTTGCTCCTCAGCTTGGAGATGGCCTGTTGTAGGACCTTGTGATTGTGAGAGTTAATACTCCTTAATAAATTCCCATATATATGTGTATCTATCTATCTATCTATCTATCTATCTATCTATCTATCTATCGCTCCTACTAGTTCTGTCCCTCTAGAGAACGCTGACTAAATACAGTGGTCCAGGATCCAGACTGGCCCTGCAGCAATAGGCTTCATGCTCCACTCCACAGTCCCAGGCTCCAGGCCAGCTCCAGTGCCAGACTTGTGCCCAAATACCCCAGTTCCAGGCCAGGCCCCACAGTACCAGGCTTCAAACTCACCCTAGTGCCAGTCCAGCTCCTGCAGACCCAGCCTCCAGGCCTTCCTCAGCCCCAGTCTAGGCTCCACAGCCCCAGGCTCCAGGTTGGCACGTATGGCCTAATGCTCCAGTGCACTCAGCATCCAGTCCTGTCCTAGTAGACACTGGCACTAGGCTGGCCCCTGCACACCTAGGCTCCAGAAACACCCTCATGGACCCAAGCACAAGGCTGGCTACCGTGTACTTAGTTTCCAGGCTAGCACTTGCAGACCCTGCCTCTAAGATAGCCCTCAGAGGCTCAGGGTCAAGACCAGCTCCAGTACCAGGCCGTTCTTTGTGGATTCACCTAGGCTTCAGACCACCCCCATGGACTTAGGCTCTAAACATAGCCCCTGAAACCCAGGCATCAAATCCACCCACCTGCTGACCAAGGCACCAGGCCAGCCTGCCTGATGACTCCAACAGCAGGCCTCACTAGATGGCCCACTCAGAATTTCTAGATGAGCTGACTGGTGAAAGGTTTTGCCTGCTGAAGCCAGTCTGTAAAGATTAGAATAGATGTCTACTTCTTCATATGTGCAGATACCAACATATGGCCACAAGGATCATGAATAATCAGGGAACATGATACTACCAAAGGAACAAAATATAGTACAAGTAACAAACCCTAGAGAAATATAGGTGTATGAACTGTGTGACAAAAATTCAAAATAATCATCTTGAAGAGGCTCATTGAGCTACAAGATAACACAGATATACAGCTAAACCAAAATTAAGAAAACAGTACACTAACAAAATTAGAGGTTCAACAAGGAGATATAAACCATTAAAAACCAAACAGAAATTCTGGAGATAAAGATCACAATGTCTAATTGAAAAATTCCATAGAGAGCTTCACCAGCAGACTCAATCAAGCAGATGAAAGAATCAGTGAGCTTAAAAACATGTCATTTGAAATTACCCATCAGAGGAACAAAAAGAACAAAGAATAAAAAAGAATGAAGAAGGCCTATGAGACTTAAGAAACATCATCAAGTTAATCAATATACTCATTCATTATGTGAA
Source organism: Theropithecus gelada (assembly GCF_003255815.1). Lineage (NCBI taxonomy): Eukaryota > Metazoa > Chordata > Mammalia > Primates > Cercopithecidae > Theropithecus > Theropithecus gelada. The sequence continues at coordinate 99,347,490 of NC_037669.1, forward strand.
TTTCAGAAGGAGCAGAGAAAGAGAAAGAGGACAAAAGCTTATTTAAAGAAATAATAATGACAGAAAATCCCCCAAATCTGGAGAGAGAAATAAACACCCAGATCCATGAATTCCAAAGAACCCCAAATATATTAAATGTAAAGAGATATTAACTGAGACACGTTATAATCAAATTCTTAAAAGTTAAAGACAAAGAGAAAAATTTGAAAGCGGCAAGGGAAAAGCAACTCAGCACATACAAGGGAACCCCCATAATACTTAAGCATATTCATCAGCAGAAACCTTGCAGGTCAAGAGAAAGTGGGATGATATGGATGATATATTTAAAGTGCTGAAAGAACAAAATTGCCAATCAAGAACACTATACCCCTCAAGTCTGTCCTCCAGAAAGGAAGGAGAGATAAGAACTTTCCCAAACAAACAGAAGTAGGAGATCATCACCACTAGACCTATATTACAAGAAATGCTAAAGGGGATTCTTCAAGTTAGAATAAAAGGACACTAATTAAAAACAAGGAAACATATGAAAATATAAAACTCATCATGATGAAAGAATACAGTGAAATTCACAATACTGTAATAATGTAATGGTGGTACATAAATCGCTTTTAACTCTAGTATAAAAGTTGAAAGACAAAGGTATTAAAAACAATTTGTTAATAGATACATATTACATAAAAGATGTAAATTGTGGGGAGGCCGAGGTAGGTGAATCATGAGGTCAGGAGATCAAGACCATTCTGGCTAAAATGGTGAAACCCCGTCTCTACTAAAAATACAAACAAATTAGCTGGGCATGGTGGTGGGCCCCTGTAGTCCCAGCTACTTGGGAGGCTGAGGCAGGAGAATGGCGTGAACCTGGGAGGCGGAGCTTGTAGTGAGTTGAGATTTTACCACTGCACTCCAGCCTGGGCAACAGAGCAAGACTCCATCTCAAAAAAGAAATAAATTTAATTTAATTTAATTTAAAAATTAAATAAATAAATAAGATGTAAATTGTGACATCAATAATATACAATGTGGTACAAGATAAACTGAAGTGTAGAGTTTTTGTATATGGTGAAAGTGAAGTTATTTATCAGCCTAAGTTAGACTGTTATAAGGTGTTTTAGGTAAGCCCCATGGTAGCTACAAAGAAAAAAGAAAATATATACAAGATGCAAAGAAAGGAATGAAAACATACCACTAAAAAAACAAAACAAATGAACAAACAAAAACCAAGAAATGAATCTACACTAAATCACAAAGGAAGACAGTGAAAAGGAAGAATGGAACAACAACAAAACCCTACAAAACTACCACTGATAAAATGGCAGAGTAAATCCTTACCTATCAACAATTACATTAAATGTCAATGGATCAAATTCTCTAATTAAAAGACAGAATGGCAAACTAAATTTTAAAAATAAGATTCAACTGTATGCTGCCAACAAGTGACTCACTTTAATTTTAGTGACACACATAGGCTGAAAGTGAAGGGGTGGGAAAAGATGTTCCATGCAAATGGTAATAAAAAGAGAGGATTGAGTATACTTACATCAGAAAAAATAGACTTTAATTCAAAAATTATCACAGGAGACAAGGTCATTATATAATGGTAAAGAAGTAATTCATCAAGAGAAATAACAATTATAAATCCATATGTGCCCCAAATCAAAACCTCTAAATAAATAAAGCAAATATTAACAGAAATGAAGCAATAGAGTAATAGTAGGGGATCTCAATACCCAATTTTTAATAATGAGTAGATCATCAAGACAGAAAATCAATAAGGAAACAGAGGATTTGAACAATATTCTAGACCAAATAGATCTAACAGACATATACAGAACATTTCATCCAATAGCACCAGAATACACATGCTTTGCAAGTACACATGGAATACTATTCAGGATACATCACATGTTAGGCCACGAAGCAAGTATTAGCAAATTCAAAAGACTGAAATCACATCAAGCATCTTTTCTGACCACAATGGCATAAAACTAGATAAAAATACAGGAGGAAATTGGGAAATTCACAAATGTGTGAAATTTAAACAGTACACTTTTAAATAACCAATGGGTCAAAGAAGAAATCAGAAGGGAATTAAAAATATCAAGACAAATGGAAGTGAAAACATATCATATCAAACAACATAACATATCAAACATATCAAAACTTATGAAATATAGGAAAAAATATAGGAAAATATAGAAAAATATAGGAAAATATATGAAATATAGAAAAATAAGAGGGATGTTTATAGCAATAAATGGATACATTAAGAAAGAATAAACATCTCAAACAACCTAAGCTTACACCTTAAGGAACTAGAAAAAGAAGAAGAAACTAAGGTTAAAGTCAACAGAAGGAAGAAAATACAAAGATCAGAGCAGAAATAAATGAAGTAGTAATTATAAAAACAATTTTAAGAAATCAGTAAAACTAAGAGTTAGTTTTCTGAAAAGATAAACAAAATTGATAAACCTCTAGTTAGACTAAGAAAGAAGCAGAGAAGACTCAAATAAGTAAAATTAGAAATGAAAGAGGAGACATTATGCCAGATACCTCAGAAATAAGAAGGATTATAAATACTGTTACAAGTAATTATATACCAACAAATTGGATTGTCTAGGAGAAATGAATAAGTTCCAAGAAATACACAACATACCACGACTGAAGCACAAAGAAATAGAAAATTTAAACAGAACAATAATGAATAAAGAGATTGAATCAATTATTAAAACCTTTCAATAGAAAATTTCAAGTCATGATGACTTCACTGGTAAATTCTGTCAAGCATTTAAAGAAAAATTAATGCTAAATTCTTCCTAAGTTCTTCCAAAAAATTGAAGAGGAGGGAATACTTCTAACCTCCCTTTATGAAGCCAGCTTTACCCTGCTACCAAAGCCAGACAAGAATGCTACAAGAAAAGAAAACGACAGGCCAATATCCCTGATGAACACAGATGCCAAAATCTTCAACAAAATACTAGCAAAACAAATTCCACAGTACATGAAAAGGATCATACACAATGATCAAATAAGATTTATCCCTGAGATGTAAGGATGTCTCCACACATGCACATCAATCAATGTGATACACCACATTAACAGAATGAAGGATAAAAAAAATCATATAATCATGTCAACAGGTGCAGAAAAAGCATTGACATTCTATCATGACAAAAACTCTGAATGAATTAGGTAGAAGGAATGCATCTCAACATAATAAAGACCACATGAGAGGAGTCAAAAAGTTTGTGGAAAAATGGAAATAAAATGTAAAAATAAAAAATATAAACTTTATTTCTCAACATTTTCTCAACATAAGTTCCATCAAGGTCAAGAAAGTTTTGTAAGTGATAGTACCAGCTATCTAGTTCATCCCTAAAAAACTGAGTGTCCTGGGAATTTAACTATGCCAATGCAGCCTTTTTTACATTATTAACTGAAGAAAAATGGGTGCTCCTTAAAGATTTTTAGGAAATAAAAAGACTTTCTAAATAGGAAATAAACATATTTTCTTATTTTTAGGAAATAAAAATATTTGTCAGGAAACAAAAAGAAGTCCGAAGGAAACAAATCAGGATTTTAAGGTGGAATGCCTAACGATTTCTCAACAAAACTTTTGCAAAACTACTCTTATTTGATGAGAGAAATGAGCAGAAACATTGTTGTGGTGAAGAAGGACTCTCTGGTGATCTTTTCCTGAGCATTTTTCTGCTAAAGCTTCAGCTAACTTTCTCAAAACACTCTCATAATAAGCAGATGTTATTGTTCTTTGGCCCTCCAGAAAATCAGCAAGCAAAATGCCTTGAGCATTTTAAAAAACTGTTGCTGTGACCTTTGCTCTTGACTGGTTTGCTTGGCTTTTGACTGGATCACTTCCACCTCTTGGTAGTCGTTGCCTTGATTGCTGTTTGTTTTCAGGATCATACTGGTAGAGCCATATTTCATCTTCTGTTACAATTCTTTGAATAAATGCTTTAGGATCTTGATCCCATTTATTTAAAATTTCTATTGATTTTGGCACCCATCGAGTGGAGAGTTTGCTTAACTTTAACTTTTCAGTCAGAATTGCGTAAGCTGAACCAGTCGAGGTGTCTATGGTGTTGGCTATTGTTTGCACTGTTAATTGTAAGTCCTCTTCAATTAGGGCACAAATAAGACTAAGACTAATTTTTCCCTTGCAAATTGATGTGAATGGTGTCCTGTTGTGGGCTTCATCTTCAATGTTGCCTTGTCCCTTCATAAAATAAACTATCCATTTTTAAACTGCTGATTCCTTTGGTGGGGATTGTCCCCATATAGTTTTCATAAAGCATCAATGATTTCACCATTCTTCCACGAAGCTTTATCATAAGTTTGATGTTTCTTGCTTCAGTTTTAGCAGAATTCATGCTCCTCTAACAGGGGCTCCTTTCAAAGTAATGTCTTATCGTTCTTAGTACCTCAAACTAGATCCTGTTCAGACATATTATAACAAATTGGTACAAGTTTATTTTGGTGCAAAAAAGATTTGAAACCCCTGCACAGTGTTTTCATAATATGCATTTTCCGTAAACTTTTTGAAAATCCCATGGTTAACATCATACTCAGCAGTGAAAAGTTGAAAGCTTTTTCTTTACAATCAGGAACACAAGGATGCCCGGTCTCATTCTTTCTAATTAATATAGTATTGAAATTTCAAGCCAAAGCAATTAGCAAGAAAAGAAATAAAGTTGGAAAGGAAGAAATAAAATAGTTGCTGTTTGTGGATGGCACAATCATTTAGAAAACCCTAAAAATGCCACCAAAAAACTGTTAGAACTAATAAACAAACAGAGTAAAGTTGTAGGATCTAAAAGTGACTTACAAAAATTAATAGTGTTTCTGTACATTAACAATAAGCTATTTTTCAAAAATCAAGAAATATCTCATTTACAATAGCATAAAAACACTTAAGAATAAATTTAACCAAGGAGGCGAAAGATATGTACACTGAAAACTATAAAACATTGACAAAAAAAGCTAAAGAAGACACAAATAAATGGAAAACTATCCCATGTTCATGTACTGGAAGTATTAATGTTGTTAAAATGTTCATATTACCAAAAGTGACCTACAAATTCAATGCAATTCTTATCAAAATTCCAAAGATATTTTTCACAGAAATAGAAAAATCAATCCCAAAATTCAGATGGAACCAAAAAATACCCTGAATAGCCAGAACAATTTTGAGTGAAAAGAACAAAGCTGGAGACATCACCCTGTCTGATTTCAAAATTACTGCAAAGGTATGCTAATCAAAACAGAATGGTATTGTCATAAAAACAGATATACAGACCAATGGAACAGAGTAGAGAGCCCAGAAATAAATCTACACATTTAACATTAACTGATCTTTGACACATATACCAAGAACTCAATGGAGGAAAAACAATTTCTTCAATGAATGGTGTTGGGAAAACTGGACATCCACATAATTGGACGCTTTGTACAGCTTGTACAAAAATAAACTCAAAAGCAAATAGAGGCTTAAATGTGAAATCTGAAACTATGAAGCTACTAGAAGAAAACATAGGAGAAAAGCTTCCTGAAATTGGTCCAGGCAATGAGTTTTTGAATGTGACCCCAAAAGCATGGGAAACAAAAGCAAACATACACAAATGGGATTGTAACCAACTATAAAGCTTCTGCAGAGCAAAGGAAGTAATCAACAGGATGAAAATACAACTTATGGAATGAGGGAAAATATTTGCAAAACATATATCTAATAAGGGATTAATATCTAAAATGTACAAGAAATTCAGAATTCAATAGCAAGAAAATAAATAACCCAACTAAAGCATGGGCAGAGCACCTGAATAGACATTTTTCCAAAGAAGACATACAAATTGCCAACAGTTAATTGTCTTTGCAATTGGCTTGTGGCTACCTGAAAATACCTTAATTGTTTATTGACTTGTTTGTTTTCTCTTCCTGCCCACTAGAATGTGGGCTCTGGGAGAGCAGGGACCTATGTGTTTTGTTGAACACAGTGTCCTCAACAGTATAGACAGTGCTTAAGACTTAGTGCTCAACAAATATGGATTGAATTTGTTCACCAAAGTCCTCCAAAAAGGGGGTATTACCCATATCCGTAAGGGGTATATGTCAAAAGGAACCCAAATGTTAAAAATCTGGCTGATGTTGGAGATGAAGTGGCATTCTTGTCCTCAGCAACTCATTTTGACACACGCTCTCATGCAGCAAGAAGCCATGGAAAACAAGATGCCAAGCTCTTAGCTTATACTATTCAAAACAGAGCATACCCTAATACTAGGGATTGGGAAAAAACTTGTGCCCACGGGCTGCTCTGAGGTGGACCAGCTGGCAGGTTATGTGCTGTTCTGTGCACCCTGAAGATGCTTAGGGTTCTCCCTATCTCATTCCCAGATGCTGTCCAACACAGCACCTGGGAAGTTAGGAAGAGAATGACAGTCAGCCAACCATAGAATTGTTCCCCAGAGGTTGAGCAAGGAAGTGACTAGTGGCTGGTCCCACCACCTATTCTTGGGGCTGGGCTGGGCTGAGCTGGTGTTGGGTTCAGTTGTGAACCAGAATGTGTTGCAGCAGGAGCTGGGGAGCTCAGCTTTTAATTTGAATCAGTGAGAGGGTTGGAGTGATTGATGTCAAGGAAGTAGAGCTTGAAGAGTGGGGCAGACACCCAGGTGTGCTGGTCCTTTCATCTTCACATCAAATGCTACCTGGTGAGTTACAGGGCACAGGCTGGGGGTGTGGGGGCTGAGGGGTAGGCAGCTGCTACCCAAAAGCAGAGACAGGCCACGTGGCTGAAGACAGATCCTGGCTTCCTGTCAGACAGCCGCCTGCAAATAATAACCTGCAATTTCCTGGGAGGGGCAGACAGGTAAGAGTCTTTTAATAGATGAAAGAGCTATGACTGATAATATAGGTAATGGAAATTTAACAAATTAATTCATTTATTACTTATTGATTCATTTGTTAATTTAACAAGCATCTGTAGCCTTGCCCCTAAAAGCACAGTCCAAGCACCAGCAGCATGAGCATCACCTGGGAGAGCTTGTCAGAAATTCAGGATCTCAGACCCTACCCCAGTCCTGCTGAGCTACAATCTGCATTTAAACAAAACTCCCAGGGAGTTCTTAGCCACCCAAAAGTCAGAAGGCCTGATCTACAGGATAACTGCTGCACCCACTACTGGGTAGGACCCTACAGGGATGCTGGAAGGGTGCATCTGGCAAACATCGCTCCCCCACTGGGAGGCACTTTGAGAAGAAGGGCCAGGTGCAACCTCCTGCAGGTGTTACTTTGAGAAGACACATTTCACACCTGGTTTATTTCTTTCCAAAGTTCGTGTAACATCTGCCTACTTCAACGAGATAGGAACACAAAGGACAATAACACACAGCAGTGATGATACAGCAAGGGAGGTATGAGGGCCTTTTCTTGATGGCATTTGAAATAAAGTTGCCAATGGCCCCAGTCCCTTCTCTTGTGGCCTCTCCCCATCCTACTAAAATTGCCAGTGTCCTTGCATCAAAGAAAACCTATTCTTTCTGGAATGAATCTACCAAGAATCACTTACACCTCTGTGCGAATTCAATCAATGAATATTTGCATTTCTATACTTTTGATACCTGTTCCAGCTGTGCCAGAGTTCACAAACTCATGGGGGAGGCATTTGGGGGCAGAAAAGTTAACACTGTTCAGGCAAGCTTTGCCAGATTAGAATGCAGGTCCTGAAAACAACGCTCTCAACACAGAAATCTAAAAAGCACTTTACCATTTATGAAAGTATTTCCTTAGGCACCAACTTTATAGATGAAAAGACTGAAGTTCAGAGAGGCTGTGACTTGCCCAAAGTCACACAACTAGTAAGTGGTTAAACTGAGATTTTGGCTTCATCTTCAACTATAATTTTTGTGTTCTTTATACTGTTTAGGCGCTTCTATATCAGGAGAATTCTTGTCTATCCAAGAAGACCAAGTCCCTCTTCTCTATTTTTCATTACTTCATGCAGAAAATAGTTTTATCGGCACCTTTTCGTGTTTAGAGTTGAGAAAAGAGGACAAGTAAAGGGGAAATATTTCTCTCTCATCACCCATCCAATGGCTATTTTCAACCTCAAGAACCGTACAGACCAATAAAGGAGAAAAGATATACTGAGAACACTGTATCGTGTTCCTATTCCTCTGGTAGGGACTAAACTTGGCTTCAACATCCAATTTTTTGGCCCCATAAAGTCTGACGTCCTCCCAGTGACAAACAGTAATTTTCAGAGTTACCCTCTCTTGGGGCTCTTTACTGCCAACTCCTGAATCAAGTATGCTAACAACATCTCATTCTGCGTCAGTGGACACATGGAACTAAGCCACTTTGCCACAGTCCCGAAAAAATCCACTTGTGCCAAGCATTTTGTGAATTTAGATAATGTGTTGAAAGTTGAGAGTCATGGAGTAGCGATGGCATTGTGGGTGTGTGGTTGTTCTGCTTTTCCTCCGTCTATCCTGTGCACTCACTCTTCCCGACGCTGGGAAGCCACAATTCTTCCTCCTTGGGGGCAAGTCATTCAGCCATCTCCTAATCCTCAGGTTGTATAACCCAAATGTATCATAATGCTCAGAAGGAAAAAAGGACTTTCCCTCTGCCATGAGAACTTTAGATTGCAGCTGATATCTTATTTTTAAATAAATGACTTTGTTAACAGGTAATGTTGCACACATTAGAAGCACATCACTTGATAAATTTCCACAAAGTGAACACATCTGCGTAACCATTAGGCAGACCTAGAGACAAGACCAGAGCAGCATCCAGAGCCTCCTGTCTGAGAGAGGTGGTAATTTTAATAGAAAATTATTGCTATTAGACACATGAGAGGAACATAGAAAGTGCCATGAGAGGTGAACATCTTGTCAGAAAATGGAGGAGACTTTGACCTGGGTAGAGGGAGCAAAGAGGGCTCCAGACTGGAACCCTGCAAGATGGATGGCATTTGGTCCAACAGAGAATGGGTGGATGCATGAGTGGGATGTGCCTAGTGGCAGAGATGGCTTGACTGTACAAAAGGGCATGGAGGGTTTCCACTATCAGTGAGGAGCCCAGTCTGGTCTGTGTCTGGAGGTGGGGAAGGGTGGGGTAGAGTGTTGGGGAAGCTAAGGCTGGAACTGTGTTGTGAAGGATCTGGAATGGCAGTGTCAGTGTTGTCCAGTGGTTTTTGCACAATTTTAGATATATCTACTAAGACCCAGTGTTGCAACTGACAAAAAAAATCAGGTTTGTTTAAGGAAAAAAGAAAAATGCTGTATTGCCTCAGACATTACTTGATCCAGGGTTCAAATGATGAGTGAGACTACTTTTCCCTCCCTCCTTTTGTTATTTTATCTGTGTCCTTGGTGTTGCCACCTTTTAATGTGGGTTTCCCGAAAGCAGTCCCTCAGGCAAGAATTTGACTGTGATTTGGAAGACGCAGGAGGTACCAGTGAGAGTGTGGGGAAGTGAGACAGGGAAGGGGAGATAGCCAAAAAGTGGCGCAGGATCCAGCCAGCTCTCCCTGTGGGTACCTGGAGCTTAATCCCACAGTGCAGCTCTGGGAAACCTGGTGGATTGCATGCCTCAGTGTTACCCACCTGAGGGGCGAAGCAGCCGGGGCAACAATTCCCATCAGTCGTTGGTAGAGGGCCTCCCTGAGGAGTATTAATCTCCTGGCACTTCCAGCTGCTGGGCACTCAGGCAGTGCAGCCTTCGGAGAGTTCTGAGAAAGCCCATGGGCAAAGAGATTCAGCTGGAAGCGGCTGGCACCTTGAAGCGGAGAGAACCCATGAGTAACAGCTGCCGGACAGCTTCAGCCTCTTCTTCACTCTTAGTAGGTTCTGCCTTTACACACACACACACACACACACACACACACACGCATGCACACACACGGCAGCCCCATGTCTTGGGGATGGAAATAAGAGATTTTCTTTCCCAATAACTGAGCAAAAAACTGATTCTGGCTTTCATTTTATCCAAATTGGGTCACTTAAATGACTCCCTGAGGACAGCGGGAGGTGATACTCCTAGAAAAGGATCCTCTTGCCATTTACTAACTCGGCAGAGGAGGGAGGAGAATGAGTCCACAGGGCAAGATGAGGAGTCCGGCTGGGGTGTCATCAAGGTGTCCCGTAGACAACTGGTGTGTGGTACTGAAGCCTGAAGCCTGAGAAAGAGCTTGGACTGAAAACATTTGTGTGTGTGTGTGTGTGTGTGTGTGTGTGTGTGTGTGCGTGTCTTCATTTGGGTTTCTGCAAGGTAGACCCTGAGACGGGGACTTGCGGGTGGGTTGTTTATTTGGGAGGTGATCCCAGAAAGCAGCCATGAGGGAGTGGGAAAGTGAGTCAGGGCAGGAGGAGAAGTCCGTTCCAGGGGCATTAATGAGCACAGTGCTCTGCGGGCAAGTGGGCTCCCTCCCACTGGGACCCTCTGGGAACCAGGGTAGAATGTACCTCAGAATTCTCACCAAGGTGGAGCAAACTGGAGTTTCCTTCACTATCTCCCATCCCTCACTGCCTGAGAAACTTTCAGAGGCATCTTACTCTCCCGTCTTTCAGACCTAACCTGTATGTGGGCCCGGCATGGACCTGTGGCCCGGGAACGCCCCCAGGTCGAGAGATACGGAGTCCCTCAGCAGGTTGGGCATTCATCGGTGCGGGAATCCTCCAGCGTGCAGCGAGGGCATGTGGCTGGGACACTGTCCTCATCGCTGCTGTCTTCTTCCTGTCCTTGGTGGAACTCCCTGGTGGGTGGGGAGGGCAGAATTCCCCCACCCCTCACTCCTGGTGCCCACCCCTTTTCATCTTTGAATTCGCCATTCTCTGTTCCCACGTAGCCCAGAGCCCCTGTCTTCTCTAACACGACTGTACCTCCACGTTGGTCCTGGCTGTGTGTGTGTTCTAGTTAGTAAATGCAGCTCTTTGATAAACTTCCACATTACAAAGAACCCAGGAATAAAGGCTTGGGGTTGGGGTGTGTGTCAAATGTTACTCCAATAATGTCCCTGGGAATGGAAATAGCAGTTATGTGGGCAGGAAAATAATTATGTGATCTGGCCTGTCTTTGGGTTTAATTAAATCCGTGAAACTCAAGTGGCCTAGAGGGTGTTTTAGAAGGTTCTGGGGAGACTTTTTCAAGCCAGACACACTTCCTCTAATGGGTCCCACTGCAGAGGGTTGGGGGTGGGGACATGGCCTCCTCTCTGCCTGCCTGGTGGAGAATCCCTATGTGTAATTTGGGAAGTTACTGATGGGTGAACTTTGGAATGTAGACAATGTGAAGACAGAGGGAAGGCTGAGAATTACTGGTTTGAAATATAACCCCGGATCCACAAGTGTGGCAGAGTGGGAGAAACTTGTGGGGAGAAGACACATGTTTGAATTCAGAGCTGACTAGCCACTGAGCTTCTCTGGGCCTCCGTGTCATTATCTGTAAAACGGGAACATTAATGCAAACGGCATGGGGTTGTTGTGGAATTCAGTTTCTGGTATATAGTTCTGATTGCACTTTTTTTTTTTTGCAGTTAACGCTGAGTGATCTTTAATGCAGAGCCCCTAATCCAGTGTGACTATGGGATAGCAATCTCCTGGGCCCTCCCTTCCACCCACATTGCTGACCTCCCGCTAGGCTGGTCAGTGTCTGCCTCACAGCACAGCTGGAGGCCCCTTTGTTGTTATCAAAAGGGCCCCTGATGTTGGGGGTGGTTAGGGGCATTCTTCGTCACCTCGTGGTCACAGGCCTTGCAGAGCCACCTCACTGTTTTTGGGAGAAACCTTAGGAGAGTAGGAGGTGCCCCAGAGGCTGTTTCAGATGTCCCGAAGGCTAGAATGTGGATGAGGCCTGCTTGTGGGTGTTTGTCAGAAAAGACATAGCTGAGGCTGGACGTCGAGAACGAGCATTCTTCGTTGCAGAGAGAGGGAGAATGAGAGCCCTGAGCAGATCGCCTCCTCAGAGACGCCTTTCTGACTCTCCCACCACTCACCTAGGGACAATACGCCCTTGCTTGGAGCTCTACAGAGCTCACTCTCACCAAAGAACTGCCAGTCTTCTCCATCACATGCTTTCTCCCCTTGTTATATGCCTTTAATTAATGCTGAAATCATTGCCCTCAAACATTCAATATGATCTATGTTTTTAAAAATACCATAAACAAAGAAAATAGCACACACACACACAATAGCACACATGAGAAAATGCCATTTACGTTCCAAAAAAGACGTTGATTCCTGTGGATTCTCCAAGAAGCCTGGGTAAGTTGACAATTATTCCTAAATCCAAATGCAAACACAAATGCCATCAGAGTGAAAAGCCACTTGCTATCGTTTGGAGGAGAGGAAGTGGGTGGACATTCCCAGGAATTCCCTTGACGAATCCTGCAGAGGCATTGCCTCAGGGAGACTGACCCCAAATATAGCAGGTGCAGCTGGCCCCAGGCTGGAATGCACTCCTCGGCTATTCTTCACCCTGAGCCAGTGGGGACTCTGCCTGATACTGCAGTCTCTCTTTTCTGCCTCCTGGATCAGGGTGACATGCTTTGAGCCTTTTTTTTTTTTTCTTTAAAGCTCTATGTGACAAAATAAAAAGGAAATCGCTGAGCCCTCTTTCCTCCCCTATTTGCTTTACCTAGTGAGAGCTAAGGACACATTTTTGGCTCTTTTTTGCTAGATTGCTCCATGCACACATGAATTCACTAAGAATCGAAGTAGAAAGCTCCTGTGATGAGAACCTGCTCCATTTAAGTCACCCCAGTGCAGGACCTTTAAGAATGCCTGTTGCAGAAGAACTCTGCTGAGATGAAGATTCAAAGTAACCATCTAGTACATTCCACTGCTGAAACAATGGCACAACCCTGGGCATAATCCATTCTGAAATAAGGTGCAACATAAATGAAGAAAAAAAGTACATAATGTTAGCTACATATTAGTACATATCATTCCACATATGTATTTGCTGGTTTCACATCCATGGATCAAAATCTGTAGATACTGAGAACCGATTGTATCTATTTTCCATCCATGGTTGGTGGAACCCACAGATTGGGTTAAAGGGGTCTGACTGTACTGTGCCACTTTATGCAAAGGACTTGATCATCAGAGGATTTGGTGTCTACAGGGGTCCTAGAACTGATCTTTCATAGTTTGGGAGGGCCAAATATGTATTTAGCATTTACATGTGCAGTGTATTTTCAGAATGGTTTGCAAGTACTCTGAATTCAGGAACTCAATATGTATGATGCACACCCATATTCAAATTTTTCTGTAATAGGATTTGCTGAAAGGGGGAGAAAAGATTGGATTATTCACAAAAAACTGTTAGAAGGAAAGAAATGATACTGTACTCCAACACCACACCATACACAGAAATATATTCTAAGAGGGTTAAGAAGTTAAGTGTAAAAACAAAAGTACAGTCATGCACTGAAAATGATGTTGCAGATAACAATGGTGATTATAATGGAGATTATAATGGAGATGAAAAATTCCTCTCACTGAGTGACGTGTGGCCATCATTAAGTTATAGCACAACATTACTCACATGTTTGTGGTGATGCTGGTATAAACAAACCCGTGTTGCCAGTTTATAAAGGCATAGCACATACAACAATGTACACTAGGTAACACTTGATAATAAACAACTATGTTACTGATTTTTGTATTTACTATACTATACTTTTTATCATTAGTTTAGCGTGTACTCCTTCTCCTTATTAAAAAAAAAAAAAGTTAACTGTGAAACAGCCTTAGGCGGGTCCTCCAGGAGGTATTCCAGAAGAAGACATTCTTATCATCAGATATGACAGCTCCATGCGTGTTATTGCCCCGAAGACTTACCACAGGAACAAGATGTGGAGGTGGAAGACAGTGATGTTGATTATCCTGACCCTGTGTAGGCATGGGCTAATGTGGGTGCTTGTGTCTTAGTTTTTAACAAAAAAAGCTTAAAAAGTAAAAAAAAATAAAAAAAGAAAATTTCAGAATAAGGATATAAAGAAAGAAAATAGTTCCGTATAGCTAGCTGTACCATGTATTTATGTTTTAAGCTAAATATTATTTAAAAAGGGTCAAAAAGTTAAAAAAAATGCAAAAGCTTATAAAGGGAAAAGGTTATGGTAAGCTAAGGATTTGTTATTGAAGAAATAATTTTAAAAATGAATTTAATGCAGTCTAAATGTGCAGTGTTTATAAAGTTTGCAGTAGCGTAATGTCTTAGGCCTTCCCATTCACTCACCAGTCACTCACTGACTCAACCAGAGTGACTTCTAGCCCTATAAGTTGCATTCATGGTAAGTGCCCTGTATTGGTGTACCGTCTTTAAATCTTTTGCATCATATTTTGACTGTTCTTTTCCTATGTTTAGATGTGTTTAGATACACAAATCCTTACCGTTGTGTTACAATTGCCTAGTATTCAGTACAATAACATGCTGTATAGGTTTGTGGCCTAGGAGTGATAGGCTATACCATAAAGCCTAAGTATGTAGTAGGCTGCACCATCTAGGTTTGTGTAAATACACTCCATGATGGTTGCACAAAAATAAAATTGCCTAATGGTGCATTTCTTAGAATGTATCCCCATTGTTAAGGGACTCATGACTGTATAAAGGTATTAGAATAAAACAGAAGATAGTTTATTTTTAAAAAATTTTGGATGAAGGAGCTTAGCGACATTGCAAGAGACAAGGTCAATATACAAAAATTAACCATATGTTTACACACTAGCAATGAAAAACTGAAACATTGAAATTTTAAACAGTACCATTTTTAATAGCACCAAAATGTGGATACTTAGGTACAAATTTTACAAAATATATTCAGGTATGCTGAAAACTATAAAAAAAACTGATGATAGGAATAAAAGAAGGTTCCTAAATAGAAATGTACTGTGTTCATGAATTAGAAGACTCAGCATAGTTTAGATATCAGTTATCTTCAAGTTGATCTGTATATTTAGTGCAATTCAAATCAAAACCCCAGTAGGCTTTTCGTAGACATTGACAAACTCTTCTAAAATGTACATAGAAATGCAGAGGAACTAGAAGAGCCAAAACAATTTTGAAAAAGAACAGGGTTAGAGGACCCACACTACCGGATTTCAAGGCTTATTATAAAGCTATGGTGATATACAGAGTGTGATATTTGTCAAAAGTAAACATGAAGATCAATAAAACAGAACATAAAGTCCAAAAATGGACCTGCAGATATATGCTTGATTGATTTTCAACAAAATTGCAAAGGAAATTTAATAGAATAGGGATTGCCTTTTCAGCAAATGATGTGGGAACAATTGGACATCCACATACAAACAAACAAAAATCCTTGATCCATATCTCACACCATAAGCAAAAATCACCTCAAAATTGATCACAGATCTAAATGTAAACTCCAAAACTATAAAGCTCTAGAGGAAAATAGAGGATAAAATCTTTGTGAATATGGGTTAGGCAAAGATTTATTAAATATACCACAGAAAGCAAGATTCATAAAAGAATAATAATAAATTAGACTTTATTAAAATTAAGAACTTCCATTCTTTGGAAACATTGTTTAAGGTAATTGGAAGACAAGCTGTAGACTGGTAAAGAATATTTGCAAATCACGTAGCTGATAGAGTTACTGTATATATTCAGAACTCTTAAAATTCAACAATAAGATAATAAACAACCCAATTAAAAATGAACAAAGAACTTAACAGACACTTTACCAACAAGATATATAGATAGCAAGTAAGCATATATCATTAGGAAAATGCAAATTAAAATCATTAGATACCCCTACACAACAATTAGAATGGCAAAAGGAAAAGAAAGTAGAGAGAAGGAAAGAATGAAGAAAGGAAGGAAGGAAGGGAGGGAGGGAAGGAGAAAGGAAAGAAGGAAGGAAAAAGAAACATTATTAACAATAATGTGGAGAAACTGAAACTCGTATTTTGCTTGTGCAAATGCAAAATGATATAGCCATTTTGGAAAGCATTTTGATGGTTTCTTATAAAGTTTAACAAAGTTTTCATATGACCCAGCAATATCACTCATAGATATTTACCCAAGTGAAATGAAAACTATGTTGACACAAACACCTGTACATGAATGTGTATTCATAATCATCAAAAAGTGGAAAGAACACACATATTCTTCAATGAGTAAATGAATAACCACGTGGTAATACTTCCAACTCAGTAAATAAAAAAGAATGAAGTATTGATTCACATAGCAACATGAATGTATCTCAAATGCTTTCTGCTACATTACAGAAGACATACTTGAAAGGTCATATATTCTATAATTCAATTTATATGACCATTTAGAAAAGGCCAAACTGTACAAATAGAAAACATATCAATGGTTGCCAGGGGCCGTATGTATGGGAAAGGTTGACTACAAGGTAACATATGTGTATTTTTATTTTTGGGGAGCTGGGTTTTTTAATCTTAATTGTGGTGGTGGTTACATAATTCTATGCATCTGTTAAATCTCACAGAACTGTTCAATAAAATATCTGCATTTTACTACATGTAAATTTAACCTAAAAGTGAAACAATAAGGTGAGACTACAGCATACCAAATTTTACAGCAATAGGAAATATCAATATCCTACAAAGCAGGGTAAAGGAAATTCAGATACACTGTAGGCCAGAATATCAGTTGGGGAATATTTCTTGGAAGGCAGTTTGGCAGTCTGTCTTAAAATTTTGAAAAACATGTACTTTTCACAATAAGCACTTCCACTTCTGGGAATGTATCCTACAGACATGCTTGCACATGTGCACACTGGTGCAGTCAGGCCTGCAGGGAATGTGGTCCACCTGGTCTTCTCAGCTTGGGAACAGCCAGGAAATGCCATCTTTACCGTGGGTATTGGTGAGACAGACACTACGGGTTCCCCACGCATATCCTCTTGGGCCTTACCATTGTAGTGCATACCAGCCTGTCTTCTGGTTGCCTAAGGTTTTTCTCTGGCATGAACTAAGACCCCTACCCCAATAGTCCTTGAGTAATTAATGACTGATGGGAGCTGGTGTGTAAATACTCCTGAGGGCAGAGGGCCAACTCTGAGGTGTACTTTCTATATTGCTTCCACGAGTCTCTCATTGAGATTAAACTTCAGGGGCCAACAATGGTGATTGGCTTGATAACAACTCTGTTGCTTCTCTCCCCTCCCTGCTTGATTCTCTACTCCTGGGATTGTGTCTCACATAAGGTAATTGTGGTTGAATCCTTGTCTTAGGTTCTGCTTCTGTGGAAACCCAACTAAGACAATTGGGTTCCCCTGGAAGAAACACAGTGGTGGGCACTGCCCTGAAGTGGCTTCCTCATTGGTGAGCATCAGTGACGGGCCAGAGAAGAGGAAAGGACAGCTGTTTATGAGCATATGAGGGACCCTTGCAGTTTGGAGGAACACGGGATGGTTTTGCATGAGGTATGGGCTTGTGCTGCTAAAATGGAAATGACTGCTGTCATAAGGACTCCTCTAGCCCCCACTTTGCTTACATCACTGGTCAGCAGGACTTAAACATATGCCATATCAGAGTTTCTCACAGTCCCTGATTTAAATAAGAGCAAGACAGCTGAACATGTGGTATTACTGAAGGTGCACTTTTCCCAAGCACCATCAGTCACTGCTCAGAGATTTAAATTTCACAAATGGAATCTGCAGCTTGTGAACTACTGCTGTTTAAGTTGGATATTAATAATTTGTGCTCCTTCTACTACCAAAAAAGAGTTTTGAAAAATTGCTGCTTAGGTTGTGAATTTTATAACATCCTGGGCCAATTCATCTTCTAAGGTTACCTGGTCAAAGCACCTGCTATTCACAGCACCAAAGATTAGATTTTAATAATCCACAGTGGGCTGACTCAAAAGAGAAGCCATGAATTTCAAGCCTATGCAAGGCTGCTTGATTTAGGTCTTGTTCTTTCACAAAGAGCAACCATTGCTGAATCACTTCAATGACAACTGGACTCCTGATGAAGACCATCCTGTCTGGAAGATGATACAAGGTCAATGAAGTCATTGAAGACACTTCTGAGTCTCTATAAATATATTGTGTTCTTACCACTGGCAATATCAGAGTGGAAGGCCTATTCGAGGTCAACTAGTTCATGCTGAATCAGATGTTGCTGAGCCATCTGCCATACTGGTCCTGCATTTCACTGGGCTAGTTTCTCTAAGATACAGCCCACAGGATGATCGATTAATGCTATCAACTGTGTGGCTTGATGCTGTAGATGGTCTTAATTGACAGGTGTCTTAATAGGTGTGGGTGGGTGGCAGGTAAAAAAATTTCTTTCATCAATTTGGTTTATTCATAAACTGTAGAAAGGACAACCCCTCTACTGAAGAATGACTTTCACAGGAAAACTCTGTATGGTTATAGAAGACAGTTTTTGTGATATGTTGGCCCTATAGCTCATCCAGGTGTTGCACCTGATAACATTCCAGGTAGTTTGGAATGAATTCTCACATTTAGCATGACTAGTCTACAGATTTTGATGAGAAATCCATATAGGTTTCTGCAAAATGAGTGCAAGGAAAGAATTTCTTGATATAAATCTATCTTGATACAAATCAATATATATTTATCGATCTATATAGTTTGGAAAAGACTGTAACTTCTTGTTAACAGTAGTGTCAGGCAGATATTAGAGTTATAAAACTTAAAGGTATGTATGACCTCTGCATTGCATAAACTAAAACTTTCAGAAAGACTTAGACCTTTAAGAAAGGTCATTCAGTGGCTGGGTCTGTTGGGACAGAGTGAAGCAGATGGTTGCTCAATCCTAGTAACTCTCCTTTGAAAAATAACCTTTTGTTTTCCCTTAATTACAAGTTTCTTTGCTTATTAAAAATTTAGATATGATTTCATTCCTTTACGTAACCCATCCTGAATGTAGGGTAGGGTAAGAATCGTAGGTGCCTAGCTGCAAAAATTCAAATGGGTTTGGGGTGAAATACACATAAACCTCAAAAACAGGCTTGGAGAGGAGATAGAGCTAGGGAAGAATGCAAAGAATGGGAATGGGGGTCAGGAACATGACTCTGGGGCAGGGACTTGCCAGGACAACCCAGACTTTGGACAAATAGTAGGAGTGTCCAAAATAGCAGAGGTAGGAGGTGGTTCTCTAAGCATGAGTATGATTAACACACTTAGACATGAGTCCCCTAATCAGGCTAACTAACCGTTGCAGAGGCCCCAGTGGACAGGGCCATCTGGTCACTTGCCAGAGAAAGGCTCTGGTGGACCCTCAGCAGGTTCAGGGCTCAGACCAACAAAGTGGAAGCTTAGGAACAGGTTTATGGATAACAGGGTGTGGGAAGTTGGCCCAACACATCGGACATTAGTGAAAGGCTGTAGCAGGGAGCTCTTTGGTGGCCAGAGAACTCATCACAGCAGACGTCAGGCCTGTGGCTTAGCAGGAATAATGCTAACCCACATGCTGGGGCTGGGGTTGCTGAAATGCTTTTTGCGATAAAGCATATCCCTGATTGGCAAAGGACATGCCCTGCCTCTTGAATGGTGGGGCCTTCTCACAAGAAGTCCAAGTGTGGCCCAGGTGCCTTTAAGGCTTCCTCATAAAGCCAACACAATGTAGCATGCTGCCCCTCAGAACATCCCCCTGCCCTGCTCTGCCTCACCCTTGTAGCCTCAGTCATATTGGCCTCTTTGTTTTTCCTTAGAAAGTCTAATCACTATTCTGCCTCAGGACCTTTGCACTGGCTGTCCCCTCTGCCTGTACTCCTCTTCCCACAAATATCTGCTAAGCTTACTCCCTCACTTTCTCCCAGTTTCTGCTCTAATAAACCTCTTAAGAAAGGTCTTTCCAGAGCATGCTTACTAAAAATAACTTTTCTTTCTCTAACATTTTGGCTTGGATTTTTTTTCTTGATAGCACTTACAACTCTTTTATATCATCTATTCATTATACATTGTCTGTCTCCTGACTCTAATAAAAACACTATAGAGTAGATCTTTATATACCACCCTATCTTCAGTGTGAGCTTGGTACAAAGAGGTGCTCAAGAAAAATTTGTTGAATGAATGCATAAACAAATGAACAAAGCATATTAGTGTGTACCATGTGTAGTGAGTGGCTATGGTGGTCATCACCAGCACTCACGTGGCTTGACCATCACAGTTAATGAAATGGGCTTGCCTGAAGTTTCCAGTGGTCCTAAGAAAGCCTTGCAAGACTCCATAAAATGTGAGGTTGCTGAGTGTTGTGAGGAGAAGCTTTCAATTCACAGCGAATCCTCCTACTGCATGGTTCTCTCCCCAGCTGGTTTTTCCATCTGCTGTGGACAATGGCAGCCCTGATTGACACAAGCACCCCTAGCAGGGGCTGGAGACTGGCAGGCTCTCAGGCAAGTTGCAACCTTGGGAACAACCAGGGAACTGCATCCACAGAAAACAAAACCCTCTAATTTGTATTCTCAGCAAGATTCAAGGGGACAATGCACTTATGAAAAGGGAGAAATCTGAGATCAGGATAGATTGGTTTCTGATGAAAAACATGAATTCCTTAATTTAGAAAACCGTCCTGGACAGCATGAATAGCATGGTGAATAAGGTAGAAAAGAGACTCATTGATTTTGAAGGATGGTTTGATAAATTATCTGATTATTCAGAAATGTAAAAAAGTTTTTTGTAAGTGTAAAAAGATTGAGATCATGAGCAAAAAAGATAAAAGTCATGAAAAATGAATTCAGGAGGTATAATAAGAGCCATTTTCTTGAGGTAAAGAAGACTAGAATCTTCAGATTAAAAGGGTTTACTAAGTATCTGAGACAGTAATGTAAAAAAAGGCACACTTAGAAATATTCTAGAAAGTTTAAAAAATGTTAAGAATAAGGGAAACAAATCTTACATGTACCATGCAGATAAAACAAACAGAAAGATCAAGCTGACAACTCACTTATTTTCTGCAACTCTAAAGATCAGAGGAAGGCTGGGCGCAGTGGCTCACGCCTGTCACCCCAGCACTTTGGGAGGCTGAGATGGCAGATCCTGAGGTCAAGAGATCGAGACCATCCTGGCCAACATGATGAAACTCCATCTCTACTAAAAATACAAAAATTAGCTGGGCATGGTGGCATGCTCCTGTAGTCCCAGCTACTCGGGAGGCTGAGGCAGGAGAATCACTTGAAGCCAGGAGGTGGAGGTCGGGGTGAACCGAGATCATGCTACTTCACTTCAGCCTGGTGAGGGAGAGAGACTCTGTCTCAAAAAAAACCAACCAACCAACAAACAAACACAAATCAGAGGTAAATGGGGCAATGTTACAGATGGCAATTGAACAATTCTGAGCTGAGGCAAATGAAGAGAACTTCCCAGCCAGACAAGGTCTCTGAAAGGACGCAACTCACCATCCTTTCTTAATTCTGTTTTCTCAAAAAGCACTCTAGTGATGTTAGAGACAAACATGACAAAGAACTCAAAGATTAGGAAAATAGGATGGAAAAGAAATGTGCACTTTGGGAGGCGGAGGCGGGTGGGTCACCTGAAGCCAGGAGATCAAGACCAGCCTGGCCAACATGGTGAAACCCCATCTCTGCTAAAAATACAAAAATTAGCTGGACGTGGTAGCACGTGCCTTAATTCCAGCTACTCAGGAGGCTGAGGCAGGAGAATCGCTGGAACCTGGGAAGTGGAGGGAGCAGTGAGCCGAGATCGCACCCTATACTCCAGCTTGGGCAACAGAGTGAGACTCTGTCTAAAAAAAAAAAAAAAGGAAGAAAGAAAGAAAGAAAGAAATGTGGTGAGCAATGATATAGCTTAAAGTCAGAATTACTGTATAAATAAGGATATTTAATTGTGTTTGAAAAAATACAAATTTAAAAATAATTTTAAAAAGAAAGAGATTTAAAATGTAACAGTATGAATAACTTGAATTTAAAAACCAAGGTTATACTAAAAAATCTTGAGAAGTTGGAGGTGTACATAGGTGGGAAAGAAATGGAACTATACAGAAATCTCATTTTTCATGGAGAGTGTCAAAAGGTCTTGCATAAAAGAATATAAGATCAAATATTTTTTGAGCTGTAAGGATAACCATGAAACTAGCAAAAATAGAATTCATGACTTTGAAATCACTAGGGTAAAAACAGCAAATAAACAAAAGACATTTGGCAAAAGATAGGAAGAAAAGAAGCAAAGAGGCCTAAAAAACAAGGCATAAACTAAGATGAAAGAAGCGAGAGCAAACATGTCAATCTTCACAATAAATATAATAATGAATACAATAAAAGCAAAGACTCCCAGATTAGATCCAATGCAGGTTGTTTATAAGAAACACGTCTCAAACAATAACTGAGACATGAAAATAAGTAAGTTAGTAAGTAAGGAAATAAATGAAGGAAGGAACGGGCAGGAATATACCAGAATAAAGCACACAAATTAAAAAGTAATCTGTTTAAAACGAAGGCTTGTGGAAGGAAGTCTTGTTATTCCACATAATTCCTCTTGGCAAGAGCATTGTATTTATACGGAAGAAATATAATGATGAACCACTGAGGTGGTGCTGGAAGCCCAAGGGCAAGCTTAAGCCTCAGAAGATGCTTACTAACCTGCTGTGCAGAGCCCAGAAGAGGACTTTATCTGGATGGTAGGAGACAATTAGAGAGAGAAGAGAAGGAGCCAGCAAAATCCTCATAGGCTGTGCTCTCTATGATGCTAACTTCTTTCTGCGCTCCTGGAAATTTCAGTTCGTTTAGCCAAAATCCTTGTTCCACTCTGGGCATCAGTGGGCTCTTTGTGGAAGTACGTACAGGAGCTTGATTTGATGTCCGAGTTGATTCAAGATGGAATATTTAAAGCAAATTCCAGATGCAGAAGGGATCATAAGGAAGCCCCAGCAATTGTGGCAATATTGGTGGAGGCAGAGGGAATTCTTCATAGTTTTCCACAGGGCAGTTTGACATTGATTTACTGCCATCTGGATTACACCAGTAAATGCACTATAATGAAGATGTAAGAAACACACAAACCAGACACAAGCATAAGTTGGGGACTGAAATGAAACAAACGCAGGCTCCAAGCTAGCAATTACGGCATTCATACCTAGAGATGATGGAGTACAGAGCCATGGCTAAAAAGTGTGCGTCCCTGGCAGCTGTGCTTGGGACCTATGAGGCACTCCGTAAATGACTGCTATTGAGGTTGGGCCTGCAGCCTCAACTGAAATAAGTGTGCAGCAGACAACATCAGTGATCCACCCAGATCCCCTCAGGATCCCTTTTAACCATTTTTACGTGCTCCCTATCTGTGGTATATCTTCACTTCCAACAGCCAGCACCTGCAACCTGCAACGTTTTTATGGAGGATTGCCCCCAGGCTGCTGGAGCCCACTTGGGCCACCTGTAGGGAAGGCTGGAAGTTCCTAGGAGTTTATTCTCCATCATGGCCCTTAACCAATGGCTAATGAATGTGGGAGAATTTGAGCCCATTCCCTTTTCTGAGGTGTAACAACTTGAGCTCCAGAGTAAAACATACATGCCAGAGCTCCCATGCGGGGTCAAGCTGAAACTATCTTCTGTGGGATCTTGCCTGAGACAGCTCCCTTGTTTGGCTTCCTCCCTGCTCTCCCTTATCAGGTTCTTATCTCAGGATCTGCTTCTGGAGAATCCAACCAAAACCTGGTATGTCTGGCCTCTTGCAGCTCTGGCTTTGACTCTAATGAAATTGCCTCCCTTTGCTTTGGCTTCTCGCCAGAAAGCAAACTTATGATTTGTTCCTCAAGTAGACTCTCTCACTCATAGAGAATGAGTGAATTGGCCTACAAACACTAGCATGAGGGTGTCCGCTTATGTTAGCACCTTGCTCATGGAGGGCCTGTGAAAGAATATGCCCATCCAGCAGCCTGAAGAGTGTAAAGCCACTACTGAGGCTTTCAGCTACCGGAGTCCCTCCTCAGCTATACAATGCTTCTCCTCTGTAGGAAACATTATTCTTCATTGTGGGGGACTGTCCCACGCATTTTATAATGTTTAGCAGCATCATGCTGGATGCTAATCGCATTCCACCCTTCCCATCAAGTTGTGATAAACAAACATGTCTCCAGACATTGCCAAATGTCTGATGGGAGAAAAATCACTTCTGGTTGAGAACCAATGATCTGTACTGGTCCTCAGAACTATGGCTGGTGCTACCACCGCACCTTCTCCCTGGAGTGAAAACCCACTTCTTCCTCCTCCTTAAGACACGATTTATTCATGGTAAGAGGTAAAATATTAATTTTATCAATTAAAATTAATTGGTTAATTTTTAATTTAATTGAATTAATTTAATATTAAATTTAATTGATGAATCAATTAAAATTAATTGAGTTGTCCTGAGTGAAGCCTGGTACCTTAAAGTTGTGGAGCTCCCTGTTATTGCAGATATTTAAGAACAGGAAGAACAAACAGCCAGAAGAGATACTGAAGGGAGAATTCTGTTTTTGTTGGGGTTTTGGTTGCACCAGAATGTAAATGTGCCAAGAACATCAGGTTTGGGACTCTGGAAAACACAAAATACATGTGGAATACAGCCTGTGTGGGAAAGGTATCATAAGCAGGAAGGCAGGTTCTATCTAGAAAAGAAAACAGGATTGAATATAATGGATAATAGGTTGAGTCAAATCTAATACCAGGAGACCCAGGATGGCTGAAGAGATGGAAGAACTGAGACAGACAAGATGGGAGCTAAAGTGAGTGTCCAGAAAATCAAAAAAGCTAGGTAAGTTTGAGCAGGCAACTGCATTTCCAACCCAGGAGATCAATGTAGACATCTGGGTCTCCATTAACTCTTAGATATATGGGTCTCTACTAACTTTTTCTTAGACATGTGGGTCTACATTAACTCTCCCAGGGTGGGCAGGAGCTCACACACTTTGTGTGTTAGACTATGAAGTTCAAGCTTTGTCTTTTAGGCAAAGAGGAGCCACAGACTGGTTGTAGATAAGTTGCTAAATTTGGGAGGCGATGAGTGGTGGGTCAACTTACATTTGTATATCACAGAGAGAAGCTCTGGTAATTCTGGTCAGGTAGCAATGCATGGAAGATCAGTCACAGCACTTCTACCTGACTTCTCATTGACTCCAGTCATAGGCCAAAGTCATAGATCTGCTCTTGTCAAGCTTACCAGTGGGTTTCATCTCGGAAAACTGTGAGTAATTTTCTGTCCTCATCTTACTTTACTTTAAATA
Source organism: Theropithecus gelada (assembly GCF_003255815.1). Lineage (NCBI taxonomy): Eukaryota > Metazoa > Chordata > Mammalia > Primates > Cercopithecidae > Theropithecus > Theropithecus gelada. The sequence goes on from NC_037669.1 coordinate 99,372,683, forward strand.
TTTTACACAGTAACACTGTCCTAGATTGGCTTTCATTATATCACCTTCTCCAGAGTTCTTTTCCTTTTGCATTAAAATATTTTAAACATACAAAAAGCATAGGAAGTATTTTAGACACCCTCACAATCACTACCAAGATCAAACAGAAGTTTACATTTTGTCGTATTAATTCCAACTCTATTGTATCTTACATTTTCCTTCTGGATTTAATTTTCTTCTTCCTAAAGTATCTCTCTGGTTAATTCAGGGAAAAATCCCTGAGTGACGGATTCTCCTGTGTTTTGCTTAAAAAATGTCATTATTTTGCTCTTACTCTTGACTGATACTTAGCTCAGTATAGATTACTTCTATAGCTGACTTTCAGATTAAGAATGAATTTTCCCTTGGCTATTCTATCATATTATACCAATCTATTGTTGTGGAAAAGGCTATCATCAGAATAAACATTTCTGCGAACCCTCCATCTTCCTTCTCTGGTTGCTAGGGTGGTTTTCTTTGTTTTTGGTACTCTGTGGTTTTACAACAATGTGTTACCTGTAGATTTATTTATTCTGCTTGTAAACTTTTCTAGTCTGAGAATTCATGTTCTTTGTCAATCTTAACCTTTTCTCTTTTTCTAGTGTTTCATTTCCTCTTTATTTTTTCTTCTGGAACTCCTTTTAGGTAAATGTTGCACTTTCTCATTTTGTCCTCAAAATCCTTTACCTCTCCTTCATATTGTGAGCATTTTTATGTTTCTGTGCTGCCTGTGGGTATTCTCCTTAAATTTATCCTCTAGACAACAAATTCTCTATTCGGCCACAAATAGCCTGATCTCTAATACATCCTTCAGGTTTTAATTTTAATAATGGTATTTTTTACTTCAAAAAAATTTCCATTTGGATACTAGACTTCTGCTTCCAATCAAATAAAATAACAGAGGTGAGATTTACCCTCCTGACAGAATAAACCAAAACAAGCAAACAAACAAATGAAGTTTTAGAAAGTCTTAGACGAAGTCTAAGAAATAATAGTTTACAAGATGCTGGACCTTAGGCAGTGCAAAGCGGTGGTACCTGAGAGACAGAAAGCAGATGAGGTGAGTCCCAGCTTACATCTTGAGAGGATTTCCAGCCACAGAGCAGGAAGAAGAACAACGATGAAACCTGAAAGTCTCCTTGAGTTGAGGAGATAGAGCTGAGAGTTTAGGGAGACCAAGATAGCTAGAGTGTGCAGGATAGGGGACTAAAAAGGGGGGATCTGCCCAAAAGGAAAGCCCCAGAGATCTGTGAAGGGTCCCTCTCGAATATTCACCAAACTATAGATCACTGCAAAAGTGTAACAAAACTACCCAAGACTGAGGAAAGAACTACCTGAACAGATCAGAGGTAAAAGTGCCTTGTGCCAGCGCAGGCTGGAAGTAGTGCCTGTTGCCACTAGCTACCCTGGAAAATGCATGACAATATTAGCATAAAGGCCAGCAAGGAATAAATTGAAGTGAATGATTGTACAGTTCTTACACTATACTTGAAGTGAGCATCATATTACTTGAAGGTAGACTATGATAGCTTAAAGATGTAAAATATAAACTCTAAAATAATAGAACATTTATAACTAATAAATAAAAAAGAAGATAAAGTGAAATAATAAAAAAAAAATCCTTTCCCTAATAAATGTCAGAATATGAAGGAAACAAAGAACAGATGGGATAAATAAATTTAAAAAACCAACAGTAAGATGACAGACTTACAATTAATAACAATAACCAATTAAATGTAAATGATCTAAATACTCCCATTAAAATACAGATTATCAGGCTGGGCATGGTGGCCCATGCTTATAATCCCCGCACTTTGGGAGGCTAAGGTGGGTGAGTCACCTGAGGTCAGGAGCTCAAGACCAGCCTGCCCAACATGATGAAACTCCGTTTCTACTAAAAATACAAAAATTAGCCAGACGTGGTGGTGGGCGCCTGTAATCCCAGCTACTTGGGACGCTGAGGCACGAGAATTGCTTGAACCCGAGAGGTGGAGGTTGCAGTGAGTTGAGATCACGTCACTGCACTCCAGCCTGGGCAACAGGGAAAGACTCTGTCTCAAACATAACTAACTAACTAAATAAATAAAATAAAATAGAGGTTGTCAGATTGGATAAAAAGAGCAAGTCACAGCTAAATGCTATTTAAAATAAATGCATTTTAAATATAAAGATATGAGTAGGCTAAAAGTAAAAAGATGGAAAAAAGTTGTGCTACCACTAGCCAAACAATGCTAGTTAATATTGTGCTGACATTAGCAAAAACAAAAAAAAAAAAACAACAAAAAAAACAAAACAAACAAACAAACAAAACCTGGAGTGAGTGGCTGTATTAAATGTTAGACAAAGTAGATTTTAGAGCAAAGAATATCATAATGATAAAGAAGTCATTCATGAAAGTCATTCACAAACCTAAATGTTTATGTACCTTATAACAGAGCTTCAAACACAAGAAGCAAAAATAGAATTTCAGACACAATTTACAATAATAGAAATCTCAGTAACATTCTTTCTCAGTAATTGAAAAAACAAACAGAAAATTAGTAAGAATATAAGAGAACTGAACAACACAACCAACCAACTTAACCTAACTGACATTTACAGAATATTCTACTCAACAACCAGAATACGCACATTTTTTTTTTGAGTGCCTATAGAGACTACCAAGATGGACAATATTATTCTGGGCCATAAGACAAGTTTTGTTAAATTTACAAAGTTTCAAAGCATACAAAGTGTTTTCTGATTACAAAATATTAAATTAGAAATCAATGACAGACAGACATCTGGAAAATCTGCAAATATTTGGAAACTAAGTAACACACTCCTAAATAACTCAAAGAGATCAAAAAGAGAAATTAGAATGTATTTTGAGTTGAGTGAAAATTAAAAAACTAACATATCAAAATTTGTAGGAGGCCATTAAAGCAGTGATTGGAGAAAAATTCATAGCACTAAATGCGTATATTTGAAAAGGTGAGCTTAGCTTCCATCATAAGAAACTAGAAAAAAAAAAAAAGAACAAATTAAACTCGAAGTAAGCAGAAGAAAGAGTATCATAAATATCAGAACGAAAATCTGTGAAATAGAAAAGAGAAAAATAACAGAAAACATCAATTAAACCAAATGATATGTGTTAAAATTACCAATATTTAGAATCAGGGAGGTGACATCATTTCAGAGTCTAAACTGTTCAGGAAAAACCCTCAAACCACATTTTTCCTCTGCTCTCACACCACTACAACAATCATCAATACAGAAAACCTCTGTGACCAAATGTGTGGAGGTTTTTCCCCACACACCAAGCAGTGGATACCAGCTGGGGGTTCAATTCAATTCCCACACTATCTACCTGCAGTGTCAGATGCACCCATCCCTTCTTCAGACACTCGTAGCAAGTCTGCGCCTCTGGAACTTCTGAACAACCAACTTCAAGTTGAGGTTCCGATGACCCCTTCTTTGGGTTCGATTAATTTGCTGGAGCAAGTCATGGAACTCGGGAAAGTACTTACTTAGGTTTACTGGTTTAATATAAAGGACATAACAAGGGATACAGATGAAGAGATGCATAGGTTGAGGTTGGGGGGAGGGGCATGGAGCTTCCACGCCCTCCCTGGGCACGCACACATTAGGAACCTACAAGTATTCACCTATCCAGAAGCCCTCTGAATCCTGTCCTCTTGGGGTTTTAGGGAAGCTTCATTATGTAGGCATGATTGATGAAACCATTGGCCATTGGTAATTAACTTAACCTTCACCCTCTCTCCTCTCCCAGGAGGTTGGAAGTGGGGCTAAAAGTCCCAATCCTCTAAACCTGCTTCTGTCTTGGATGACCAGCCCCTCCCTGAAGCTGTCAGTTAACATTAGCGTACAAAAACACAGCACTCTATAGATTCCAATGATTTTAGAAGTTGTATGACAGGAGAAGGAAGGAGAATGCTGTGGTGATTGTGTCCCTGAGTCCACGTGTCCCTGAGGCCCAGCTGCCCTGTTGCCCTTCCCTTGCTTTGACTACCCCAGTGGTTTTCCAATGAATCACTATTTTAATCCACGTTGGATCAAGTTTGGTTTTGGTAACTTGTCATTAAAAGAATCCTCAGAATACAGCCTTTAATACAATTCTAGAGAGTTACAGTCTTACAGTTATGCTTCCTGTCTCTGTTGAGACTAACCTTGATCTTGTAGGTGGAAGAATCAGAGGACTCAACTATGGGATGCCAGGGACAGTGAAGGCAAGGAAATGAGCCAGGACCAAGAGGGGACAAAGAGTTATATTTCCACGGCTCAGGTAGTGGCTACACCTACAGCCTTAAGGGTCCAGCATCAGGAGCAAGGTCTTTCAGTATCCCATCCAGGTGGCTCCTCTCACATTTAGAGAAGCTGTGTGGTACAGTGGAAAGAGTAGTAATTTGGGACCAGTACTAAGCCAGAGTTCAGATACCAGCTCTGCCACCTGCTAATGGTGTTATCTGGGGTAATGTATCTGACCTCCATGACCCTCAGGTGCCCCCTGTGAAATGGTAATAATTGTTTCCCCAACTAAATCTTTAAGGCTACTCTTACACCATATGTGCCCTTGAACTTTGTTTATGCAAACTCATCTATTGAGTTTTTCTATGATTTCTTCTCTTTCTCTGCAGTCCTGTTGGGTTCTTAGGCCAGGACTCTTTGTGTTGTTGAGGAATTTGTCTTGTGTACACCTTTTGGCTGTTTCCAATTCTGGAGTTCAGAGTCCCAGACCCCAAGCTCTAAGCCACCCAGTTCCATTCTTGTCCAGCCTGTGAGGGGAGTTGCAGGCAAGTTGCAGGCAGAAACAAGACCAACTTTATTTATGATTATGGGACCTTAATAAACAATACTTATAAAACACCTGCCACCTGGCGGAGACCCAGGGGATGTTGTTTTCCCTTTTCTTCAGTCTTAAGGGAAGAATCTGGATGAAATCTGAGTGAGCCGAGTTACGTGTCATGCTAAGTCTCCATCTTTACATTGCAAATCCAGATGTGGTTTGTCCATTGCGGCTTTTCAAATGTCATACTCAAGATTGGTAACATCAGAAAGTGCTGTTTGGGCTCTGATGTAATGGTGAGGACTATTTTCAGTGGAGAGGAATTTAATCTCATTATCACCAGCAGTCTTGTTAGGGCTGATGGCCCTGCCATAGGATTGCAGACCCTATCAACAAGATAAGGTGCATCATTTCTAGGAGATACAAGATTGCCACTGCAAAATTATTTTTAGGAAGTTGCTTTTTCTGTCCAGAACATTCACCTGAAAATAGCTCTGAGCATTGTGGAGGCAGCACGTTGCAGAGTACTGAACTGAAAGCTCAAGCCTAAAGATTTATGGTGCAGATTTTACTTCTTCTGGATTTTGAAATGATTCAAAACATGTTGATAACAAATAGTAGCTATAAGAAGGTTGAGAATATGCTCCAAATTCAATTAATTCCTTGCCTTTTATCCAGGAAGAATCTAATTATCATACACCTAAAGGGAGGAGGGAAAAAATTACTGTTTGTCCCCCTCTCAGATAATAGTGGATCATTCTATTGTATTTCTACTCACAAGTGGTTTCCTTTTTTCTCCCTTGCTAACCGAGTCCTATCTTGTTCAGGCAGCACGTCATGCAAGCAAGTCTTGGCAATCTCATTCCCTTTTGCTACTTACTGGTCTGGGGTGGGCATGAGAGAAAGACTATCAAAGGAGATGGAAGGGGAAACTTCTAGGGACTTCCTGGGATGGAGAAGAAGGATAGGGAGAAAAAAGAGCATCAGAAGCAGAAACCCTTTTCCACTGCCTCTTCCCTCCTACCTTTGGAGCAGAGCATGAGGATATGTTTCCTGAAGTTGCAGCAGCCATCTTGCCCTGTAAGATCACTGCCTATGGAAATAAAGCCAGCATACGGAAGAGTCAAGGTGGAAGTCTGGGTCCTACATGACACAGTGAACTGCTAAGTCAAACCTTGGGCTCCCTATCTCTGGACTTCTCTACAATTAAAAAACAAAAATCCTAACGGATTAAGCCACTGAAGACTAGGTTTTGGTTATTTGTAGCTAAAAACAATCCTAGGGGATGCACACTCACTGTTTTTCCCCCACTGTCTTGTTTGTTCTCCCTATCTTTCTAAATACACACCCTCCCCCCGCCATTTTTATCTGGGCATATGACCACTTAAATAAATGCTCTATTTCCCAGATTTCCTTGGCAAGGTGAGAAAACTTGGATTCCTGAGGTCTTTGTAGGGCAGAGCAACCCTAGATTGCCCATCTCCAGGCTTTTACCATGATAGGAAAATAGGCTTCTATCATGGGTAAGCCATGATTATTTTGGTACTCTGTTAATGCAGATGAATTTAATCCCATTGATACACTAACTAGGCAGCTGCTGAGAGGTCTCTGTGCCTGTCGTGGTCATTGTACCCTGGGGTCTACAGCAGCCTTCGTGCTTCAGGAAGAATAGGGAGAGGTTGATAGTGAAGTGAGCAGATTTTTAAAGTTTTCCTCCAATTACCAAAGGTGATTTTTTTTTAAACCAAACCAACAGCTTGTCAGCAGCAGGAATCAATGATGGAGGAAGGGTGGTCAGCTTGGATGATGAAGAGAAACTCAAAGAGAAGCCTGAAGAGAATTTTTGGCTGATGAGAGAAGAGGCTAGAGAGAAGAAGCCACAGAGAAAAGAAAGATATTAAGAAAAAGAAAAGGTGGCATGCTAAAAACAGAAAGTCTAGTGTTTTCTCTCTTGTCTCTTCCTTTAAGGCTCTGAGATTTGAACTGTGGGCATAAGCTGAGGAGGCTCAGGCACTTAGAGATCCAGGAGGTATCCAGGTAACTTTATACAGGGTGTCCAGGAAATGTGGAAGTGACTGAGTGTGAGCTCAGTAAGCATCTGCCCAAAAATGATGATAATAAGAAATACCCACAATTTCAACGAAGCGTGTAAGTGAGGGCATCTATGATTTGGGGTGAGTTTGTTGAAGATAATTTCCACATCCAACTGACTTCCTGTCTGGTATTAGGAAGTAGAGGCATATTGTAATCAACCAATATTTATTGAGTATCAGCTGTGTGGCAGGCATTCACAGAGCATGTTTTAGATGAGGGATCAAATCTTTTCTGCAAAGGGCTAGATAGTAAAAACTTTAGGCTTTGTGGGACACGTGGTCTCTGTTGCGGCTACTTCACTCTTCTATTAAAGTGAGAAAGCAACCATAGCCTTCACTGATCAGCCACAATATGTAACTAAGTGGGTGTGGCTGTGTCTCAATAAAACTTTATTTATGAAAACAAGTGGTAGGCTGGATTTGGCCGGTGGGCCAGCTGTTATTTATCAATCCCTGTTTTAGATACCAAGCACAGTTAGATACTCTAAAATAATCCATGTACAATGTTAAACACCTACAACCGGTCTAACATTGTCCTAGATGTTTCAAAACATTGTCTGTCATTATTCTAATGAAAGTAAGAATCCTAGAAGTTTTGTGGACAAGGAGACTGACATTTGGAGGTAGTATATAACACAGCCTCCGGCTCACAGCCAGTAACAATGCTGGGACGTGGACCCAAACCTGTATCTCTAAAATCTGTGCTCATATAAATACATCCCTCTCATATTATTTTCTGCTAATGAAATTCTCTTCTTCTAACTGTGTGCATCGTGCCTGTGAGACTGTCAGCAGGCGCACCTGACCACATTTCAGACATTCCCCAAGGACCAGAAGAGAGGAACATGCCAGCAAAGCTCATGAAACAAGGCGCTAACACAAACATTGTCTCATTTAACACATTTCCTGCAGACAGAAAAGTCAGTTTCAAATTGTGGGTGGGAAAGGAAGGGAGAGACAATTGGAGGAAAAAAGACAGGCATGAGGCTCTGAGGAATTCCACAGCAGAATAGCCTAATTATAGTGTCTCCTCTCCTGGGCCTGAGAACCCAGTGGGCAGGAAGTTAAAAATACCAAGCAGGTTACCAAGAACCTACCATGTGCTGACCTCTGCATTAAGGGCTTTCTTTCTGTGATCTTAGTTAATTCCTACAAAATCTCCGTGATGTTGGTACCAGGACCCTTTTTCTCAGTGGTGCCAGAGGCTCAGAGAGTTGGGTAGATTGCACAAGGCCACCCAGTTAGTGAGGGACAAAGAATTAAATGAACATCTGTCTCACTCCAAAACTCAAGCCCTCTCCCCTGTCCCCTGGCTTTCCCAAGCCACTCTTGAGGTAGAAGATCAACAGGGCTTCTCTGGGAGTGGTTTAATCCAATCGGCTATACTCCACTGATTATAGTGTGTGCATGCACAAGTCCTGGTTCTGCCTGCTTCTTTCCTGCATCATATCCTGATATTCCATAAAGAACCATATGAAGGTGATTCAACAATCCTGATCTCAGTTTCCTTTCTGCAAAAATGAGAATAATGAAGACCCATCTTAGAAGGTTGTTGTGGTGATAAGATAGGAAGATACACACAAATACTTTGCACAATGCTTGGTTTATCTGTGGGGGCTCAATAGTTGTTGGTTGAATCTTAAAGTCCATTGAATAGCAGTGAACATTTGGAAAGTGGTGTGGTTTATTGGCTGAAGCATTAGACTTACTGCACCAAACAGATATCCTGGCTCTGCTAGTTACTAATATCTGACCTAGAGAAGGTAACCTAATTCACCAAGCCTTGATTTTCTTCTGTGTAAAGTAGAACAAATACAAGTGACTGCATCATAGGGCTCCACAGATTATCAAATAAGAAAATCCAGATAAAGGACTGTGCCCAACAAATTGTAGAAGCTCCATAAATGTAGCTACTATTATGTTATGATTATGTTTATTATATACGGGCTCATCTATTAAATTAATAAAGGAGGAAAGGAGGGAAGGAAGGACTGATGCAAAGGGCTGTGGCTCACGATCAAGGGAGGGATTTTCTTGCTTCTCTTTGCATACTCATCCTGATGTAGCATTAAACTGCATGTACTGCTCAGAGCCAATGGCGGACTGAGAAGGATCAAGGATTGCAGGGGTGGGATGTGGTCTGGGCAGAAGCGCTCTTGAGAGAACAAGTGGCAAATTAGTTTTCATTATTTTTATTTTGTGTATTTATTTTAAATGTATTTATTAATTCAATAACTATTATTGACCCTTTATTATATACCACACACTGTACTGGGCTCTCAGGATATACGGATAAACATCACAGACATGGTCTCACCCCTCATGAAGCTTGAAGTCTAGACGGAGAGTCAAACATTAAAGAAGAAAACCAAATCAGCATATATTAGCAAATGATGACATTTACTAGGAAAGAAAACAGCTGGATTCTATGAGAGAGGATAACAGGAAGGATCATCCTTTGATGGTGAGGAAAGGCCTCTGGGAAGGTCTGAGGAGATGGCACTTATGCTGAGACTGGATGGATAAGAAGGAAATAGCCCCACAAATGGTAGGAGAGAAGGAGGAAGTCCAGGGAGAGGGTACAACAGTGTAGAGACCCTGAAGTCAGAAAGGGTTTGGTGTCACAGGAGAAGAAGGGGCTGGAATGTAAGTAGGGAAAAAGGAGTTTGAAGTGAGGCTGGTGACAGCTGGAGCTGCAGCCCACAGGGATTTGCTGGCCCCATTCGAGTTTCTATTCTGTTCTGAAGCCATTGGAGGATTTAGAGCCAAGGAAGGACAGTCTGCTTCGAGCTTTGGCAAGGCCATTCTGGCTTTCTTGTCAGAGCACAATAGAAGCTGGAAAACCAGTAAGGATGTGATTTCAAGGATTCAGGTAGGAGGAGGTAGGGGCTAGGCCTAGGGAGATAGCCTTGGAGGTGAAAAGAGGTAAATGAATTTGGGAGCATAAATAGGACATGGTGATGGACTAACTGTGGGAGTGAGAAGGAGAGAGAAACTCAGGGACAAATCCCAGATTCTCACCTGAGCAACTGGTGGATGCTTGGTGAGAGGAATGGGTTATGGGTTTCATTTTAAACAAATTAAGTTTGAGATGATATGATATATCCAAATGTGTGATATCATCTAGTGAGTGTAGAGCTAGGAAGTGAGGTTTGGGCTGAAAATATACCTTTGAGACTTGTTAGCATTTGCATGATATTTAAAACCACAGGCCACCTCAGTGAGCAGGGCTCCAACTGACACCCTATTCTTATTCTCTCTCTTTTGTGCCAACTGGCCTAGAATTTTAACAGAGCCCTGGCTGCCCTGCTGACCCCAGCACGTTCACGCTGCATCTACAGTAGCCTATGCCAGGGGTTGGTCCCTGGGGCCCACCAGACATCCTCTTCTTCTCTGCAACACTCTTGTGTTAGCAGGGGCAGTCCAACATGACTGGCACCAGAGCCTCACACTATAACACCTTTCTTCTTGGAAAGGCCCCAGGCACCGAGCACAGTCTGTGAAGAAGACTGGAGAGCCAAGAGGTAGAATTAGGCATGTGTGTGGGCTGAGAGCCCAGTGCAGCACATGGAACTTTGTACGTGAAGTTTTCTGGTTTCCCTGGTTCTAGATCTTTGTATCTCGGGTCCTAAGCTCTTTCCAGTTCTGGAAGAGCCCAGTGTCCTTCGCTAGCTTCCTTTTCTTTTAGAATTACATGTTCAAGGACCTTTAACAAATACTCAACTCCCTTAACATTTTTTTTTCTAATTTCATCTAAATGTTCACCTAAGCTGTTCATTCTCTTTCTTCTAGAAGTTAGTGAAGCAGAATTATCAGAACCAGGCTCTCTTTTGGATGCAGTTGGTGTTTCTCCAAGGTGCTTATTACCTGTTATGGTTATTGCATGCTGGAACTGAGGTATAAACACTTCTGCTCAGGAGACAGAAGGCAGGTTAGGGGAGGCTATAAGTACCTAGCTGGTAGAGTTTGCTGCAGAGTCCTGGAAACAACATTTGGCCTAGGCCCAGACATCTCTAGTTCAATGCCAAGATATGCCTGGTATTAGCTGTATGGCATAGGACATGCTATTTACTGTTCCTTCAGTTTCTGGGTCGTAAATAGTGATGGTTTCAGGACTGTTGTTAGATTAGGAGGAATATGGGAAAGCGCTTTGTACACTGTAAACACAGTTACAAATGTAATATGTTTTTCCTGGGCACACTCAGCAATTTGTATAATTAACTCTTTTACATTTCTGTTTCTCCCTGTTGCTCTAGTTTTTTCACATCCAGAGGGCTAGATCAGACAAGCCTACATAGCCAGTAGGGGGTACGAGGAGGCATAGGATTGTGGCAGCTTCTTCTCTCCAAAGATGCCTTGTGTTGTTGTGCTTTGAAGGAAAAGCAGTAAAGCATTTTTCTCTTGTTTTTTTTTTCCTTAAATTCATATGTTGATATCTACTGGTGCATATTTTGTGTAACAATAGGCAAATATTAGGATTGTTAAGATGTCAGAGGAGGGAGAAAGATGCAGGGAATAGAGGACAGAGATAAATTTTACAGTTAGTGAAGGTATGCGTGCACACATCTTGTTTGTTTTTCTTTATCCAAACGAATAAACAAGAAAAGCTGCCCACTTTGCTCTCTTTTCTAGCCTTCCTGCATTCTCACTGGGGTGGAGCTCTGCTGGGGAAGAAAGCGGCCATAACCCCAGGCATTTACTACCTGTTCTCCCCACCTGCTATTTCAGAGGAGTTTTTGAGCTGAAGTTGCATATAGCTGCATTCACTTGGACATGAATGTCGGGGAGTTCATGGGTTTGTCTGCCCCTTTGGCCTGAGAGAGCTGGACGGAAGCCTCCTTGACGTCTGTGTTGACTCTCTCTGTTTCTCTGGTTTTTCTCTGGCCCAGTTTCCTGTTCACCTCTGTCCTCTGCTGTCTGGTAGGCTTGACTCATAGGAAACCACAGCCAAGTCACCTAGTGGTCTGAGTCACTGACCTTTGGAGCATCTCTTTCTTAAAAAACAATAAAGACAAAAGTAAGTGCCTAAGTAAGTACTGCATTTTGCAATAGATTTCAGCTAAGTATTGCACTAAATGGTTAGTTCTGGGAAGTCCCCACTTGTGACTTATTTTTGGCAACTGTGCTATAAGCAAATCATTTTATCTCCTAGCAACCAACGGCCCTCCTCCCTCCCTCCCTCCCTCCTTTGTATCCACCAGTGTTTGCTGAGAACCCTTTGTGTCCAGGCACTACAGTAGGTTCTGAGCACAAAATGAACACATAGAATGGTCCTCAACAAGCTGCTGATGCCCATAAGAAAGAGGCCCGCAAACATGTGTAAACAAGTGTGACAAGTTCGCTGGCAAGGGGCAGCACAGGCGACACTGAACTCAGCCTCGGAATTGCGCTGACCACATGGCTGAGTGTGAGCATGCCAGGTGAGGTGAGCAGGAGAGACATTCCAGGCAGCACTGGATGATTCTCTGCCACATTCCTTTGTGGTCAACTGAATTGCTCTCTTCAACTGCAGCTTTCACTGGGGCCACTTGAGGTTGCACAACTCCTTCCAGACACAGGTGAGCTCTACAGAGGGAGGAAATGGACAAGGGACTAGACTGGAAGGAAGGTGGAGGAGAGTGATCCTTAGAGCCCTGACACCAGTCAAGGGAGGCTAATAGCAGTGACCTTCCCCATCAATGTCATGTGGAATGGACTGCAATGACCAGGTGATCCGTTGGTGGGGAAGTGCCCCCACAGGCGCAATGGGGAACAGTCGATTCAGAAGGGACAATATGCTTGTAGCTGATGCTTTTGGCACCCTGTAAGAAATCCCCTCAGCACACCTATGATTTTTGTCACAGATCTGGTAGAAAGTGCAACGTGGGTTCCCATGACAATGCCCTCTTGAAACATGCAATAAGCTTCCCTGTTTTTTTTTTTTTTTTGGCCTCAAAGCCATTTCTGAAGCTGGGAGCCCAGTCAGCCCCCAAGCAAGTGCAACCTGCAAGTATGGAGAGGTAACAACTTAGGAGCCATCTCTAACCAGTGAAGAATGAGAGCTAGTCGACATGTCTAGCCACTCATCTTTTGGAGGGAACATTCTAGAAGGCATTCTGCACACTTGCCAAAGGTCACAGAAGAATGGAGCCCCTATTGCCCATAGCAGCAACCTTAATGGTGCACACTCAGTGGCTTTTCATTTTTCCCTGTCTTACTCTCTCCTTTTCTTTCACCTCTGCTTTTTGGGATTTCCTCCCAAATAAACCACCTGTACCAAGTCCTTGTGTCTAGTCTCAGGCTATGATTTTAAGGGAGCCCAAAATAAGAGAGCAATATTACTAAAATTAAAGTTTTGAAATGAAAAGCATTTGGAGGTCCACTAGCAGTCTCCTTAGAATACCATCTACTACCTTTTGGTATTACCATTTATACCTGAGCCAGAGGAAAGGAGAGTTCCAAAAAAGGCTTTGAAAACCCTCTGACCCACAGGAAATGACTGCCATCTAGTCAGGCTGGGCAAAGGGCTTAGTAATACAGAAAGTGAAAAGGGCCTCATGGGGGCCTTAGCAGGGGGACTCAATTTAGCAGGTGAGAAGGAATTCTAGTTTAACTCAAGGGAAAGCTACTGGATAATATTCTTTTCCCTAGTCATAATGGTTACATTAAAAAAAAATCACTAGAAAAGTTAATAGTTAAGAAAAGATTGGGGAAATGAGACTCTATATGAACTAAAATGCTTATAAATACTGTTACCTTCATAAAAGCATGCTGAATTTAAAAAATAACAGAGGAATGTTACAGTTTGAAAATGAAAAGAAAAGTTAATAGACACAGGGCTTCTAGATGGCTGACTTGATTCCTCTGCAAAGAACTGAAACGGTGAGTGGATAATCACACTTAGAATAGATCATCTAAGAGGGTAAGCTGGAATGTAATAGGAAAGCAATAGGAAACACCTAAAGCAAGGAAAGAGAGGAAAGCAAGGCAGCCTGCTTGGCTGAGATTGTCTGGGGGTATGGAGAGGCTCTCCAATGCAGGAAAAGGGTAAGTGAGAGACTCCCAGTGGTCTACTTCTTAACACAGACTCCTGCAATCCTAGCCATGGAAGAACCTCTTGACCACCAAGGCTGAAGTGCAAGCTGCTGCACATTTTCACGGGCCCTGAGGACAGACACTCCCACCTGCCACTGCTGCTTGGGGTTGAAATGCACCCTCCCCAGTCACCTGCCTACTGCTTCTGCCACTCAAAGCAACCCTTCCCTCCCCAGTAGGGCTGCAGTGAAGCTGCCGCCACCTGCATTCATCTAAGCATTCCTCCAGGGCCTGAGGATCACCCAACCCCTGCCTACCATAGCCAGCACCTGCATGTGCCACCAGGGACCTGAGGACAGGTCCTCCTGGCCCAGCCTCACCCTCTTCAATGCCCAAGCATGCTTCCTGGGGGCCTGAGGATTACCTAACCCCATCCACCATCATTGATGCCTCAGCACTCCTCTAGAGGGCTTGAGGTTGAGCCCACCCAATGCGTCACTACCACCACAGCTGGCACCTACCCACACATGCCACATGTGGGCCTGGGGACTGGCCCACCCATCCTGTTGCAGCCACCCGCAACACCAGTGCAGACTGCTTGGGAGCCAGACAGTTGTTCCACCACTGATACTGCCGTTGCCCATGCCGTGCTTGCTGTCCATGGTCTGAAGCCTACTCACCCATCCACCAGGTCCATCGTGGCAACTACCAGCACCTGAGCAAGTCCCCAACAGGCCCAAGAATTGACTCACCTGAACCTGTGAACACTGATGCCAGTGTATGCTGCCCTGGGGCCCAAGGACAGGAATGCTCAGCTTGCCATTGCCATTACTGAAGCCCACGGACTGATTTACCTGATGTTTCCATCCTCAGCAAAACTTCACCACAGCCTCCATTAACAACTGCACCCTAAGCCACAAATACCACTGAATGCTGTTTATAGCCAAATAAATCATATGAAGACCACACTATTGCAGGCACTCAGAATCAAAGCCAAAGTGCCCTACCCAGCTAATACCGTAGACACATCTTCAGAAAAAAGTCCTCCCCTACAAAAGGAAATACAAAAAGTTGATAGAAGTAACTATTACAGCAGATGCACAGATAATGTAAGAACATAAGAGACAGAAAAAAGCAAAGAAATATGACACCTCCAAAGGAACACAAAAACTCTCCAGCAGTAGATTTCAATGAAAACAATTTATGAAATTCTGGAAAAAGAATTCAAAATAATAATACTAAAGAAATTTAGTGAGGTATAAGAAAACACAGATAAATAATATAAAAAATCAGGAAAGTGATTCAGAATTTGAATGAGAAATATATCAAATAGGTAGCTACCATCAAAAAGAACAAAATTTTAGAACTGAAAAATTCATTGAATAAAATGCAAAATACATTTGAAAATTTCAAGAATAGACCAGATCAAACAGGAAAAAAAAAGTCAGAACTTAAAGACAGGACTTTTGAAATAACCCAGTCAAACAACAATAAAGAAAAAAGAATGAACAAAGCCTATGTAACATATGGAACACCATAAAGCAACCAAAAACATTTCTGGTTTAGAATTTCTTAGAATTTCATATTGCCTTGCTTTTTCATGTTTTTTGTGTTCCTACATTTTTGTCTGTGCACGTGGTGTAACAGTTACTTCTTCCAATTTTTTGAATTTGCTTTTGTAGGGGAGAACTTTTTACTGAAGATGTATCTATGATATTGATTGGGTAGGGCTCTTCGGCTTTGATTCTGGGTACATGCAATAGTGTAATCTTCATATGATTTCTTTGGCTATAAACAGAAGGCAAAAAGGAAATGAAAGGAATGGAAGACATATTTGACAAAATAATAACTGAAAACTTCCCAAGTATAGCAAGAGATTTAAATATTGAGATACAGGAAACTCAGAGATCCTCAAATAGATACAATTCAAGAAGATCTTCATGGCACATTATAGTCAAACTACCAAGGGTCAAAGACAAAGAGAATATTCTCAAAACAGCAAGAGGAAAGCATCTGTCACTTATAAGGGAACTTGCTTCAGACTAACAGCAGATTCTCAGCAGAAATCTTATAGGACAGGAAATAATAAAATGATATATTCAAAGTGCCAAAAGAAAAAAAACCTGGCAGTCAAAGATACTCTACCTGGGAAGCTTATTCTTCATAAATGAGGGAGAAATAAAGTCTTTCCTGACAAGCAAAAGCTGAGGGAACTTATCATCACTAGACAAGCCCTAAAAGAAATGCTTAAGGGAGTCCTACACCTGGAAGTCAAAGGATAATATCTACCATCACGAAAATAATGAAAGTATAAAACCCACTAGTAGAACAAATTCACAAATAAAGAGAAAGAATTCAGTTGTTACCACTACAGAAAACCACAAAATCACAAGTATAAACAATAAGTAAAAAGAATAAAGATATATAAAGCAATCAGAAATCAATTAATAAAATGATAGGAATAACCCATCACATATCAAAAATAGCCTTGAATATAAATAGATGATACACTTAAAAGATATACGCTGACTGAATGGATTAAAAAATGACCCAATTATATGCTGCCTATATAAAACTCACCTCACCTGTAAAGACACATCAAGTCTGAAAGTAAAGGAATGGAACAAAGATATTCCATGCAAATAGAAACCAAAAGTAAGCAGGAATAGCTATAATTACATCAGACAACAGACTTTAGGTCAAAAGCAATGAAAAGAAACAAAGAAGTTTATTATATAATAATAAAGGGATCGATTTAAAATACAGACACACCCAGCAATGGAGCACTCAGGTATATAAAGCAAATATCATTAGATCTAAGGGGACAGACAGACTCCGATATAACAATAATAGGGACTTCAACACCCTACTCTCAGCATCAGATAGATCATCTAGACAGAAAATTAACAAATATACATTGAATTGAAACTGCACATTAGACTAAATGGATGTAACAGACATTTAGAAAACATTTCCTCTAACAACCACAAAATACATGTTCTTCTCATTAGCACATGGAACATTCTTTAGGATAGACCCTATGTTAGGCCACAAAACAGGTCTCCACAAATAAAAAGATAAAATCATATAAGTATTTTCTCAGACCACAGTGGAATGCAACTAGAAATCAACAGCAAGAGGAACTTTGAAACAATACAAATACCCGCAAATTAAACAACACACTCCTAAATTATCACTTGATCAGGGAAGAAATTAAGGAGGAAAACTTTTAAAATTCTGGAAATAAATGAAAATTGAAACGTAGTATACCAAAACCTATGGGATACAGAAAAAACAGTGCTAAGAGGGAAGTTTATAGCAATAAACAACTACATCAGAAAAGTAAAACGATTTCAAATAATCTAATTATGGACCTCAGGAAACTAAAAGGCAAGGACAAATGAAATCCCAAAGTAGTAGAAGTGAAGAAATAATAAAGATCATAGCAGAATTAGAATTAGAGACTAAAAAATAATGCAAATAATCAACGAAATGAAAAATTGGTTTTGCCTGGGTGCAGTGGCTCACACCTGTAATCCTAGCACTTTGGGAGGGCAAGGCGAGAGGATTGCTTAAGCCCAGGAGTTCAAGACCAGTCTGAGCGACATGACAAAACCCCATCTCTACCAAAAATACAAAAAATTAGTGCCTGTCTGTGGTCCCAGCTACTTGGGAGACTGAGGTGAGAGAATCACTTGAGCCCAGGAGGCAGAGTGGCAGTGAACCGAGATTGTGCCACTGCACTCCAGCCTGGGTGGCAGAGTGAGACCCTGTCTCAAAATAAATAAATAAATAATAAAAAATAAAAGTTGGCTTTTTGAAAAGATAAATTTTATAAACCACTAACTAGACTAACCAAGAAAAAAAAAAGAGAGAAGACCCAAATAAACAAAATCAGAAATAAAAAAGAAAACATGAGAAGTGATACCACAGAAATACAAAAGATCAAAAGAAACTCTTATGAACAACTGTACACTAACAAACTGGAAAATCTAGAGTAAACAAATAAAGTTCTGGACACATACAACCAACCAAGTTTGAATCAGGAAAAATAAAAAAACAGAACAAACCAGTAATGAGTAATGAGATTGAAACAGTAAAAAAAGTCTCCCAACAAAGAAAAGTCCAGGACAGAATGGCTTCATTGCTGAATTCTATTAGCTTTAAAAAGAAGAACTAACAACAATTCTCCTCAAACTATTCCAGAAAAACTAAAGAGGAAGAAATTCTTCCTAATTCATTCTATAAGACCAGCATCACCCTGGTACCAAAACTGGACAAAGACTCAACAAAAAAAGAAAACTACAGGTTAATATCCCTGATGAACATATATGCAAGAATTCTCAACAAAATACCAGCAGTCCAAGTTTAATAGCACATTAAAAAGATCATTCAGCCAGGTGTGGTGGCTCACGCCTGTAATCTCAGCACTTTGGGAGGCTGAGGCGGGTGGATCGCCTGAAGTCAGGAGTTCGAGACCAGCCTGACCAACATGGTGAAACTCCCATATCTACTAAAAAATACAAAATTTAGCCAGGCATGATGGCACAGGCCTGTAAGCCCAGCTACTTGGGAGGCTGAGGCAGGAGAAGTGCTTGAACCTGGGAGGCAGAGGTTGCAGTGGGCTGAGATCGTGCCATTGCACTCGGGGCTGGGGGACAAGACTCCATCTCAAAAAACAAACAAAAAAAGCATTCACTATGATCAAATGGGATTTATTCCAGGGATGCAAAGATTCAACATACACAAACCAATAAACATGATACATCACATCAGCAGAATAAAGGACAAAAACCATATAGTCATCTCAATAGATGCAGAAAAAGCAGTTAATAAAATTCAACATCACTTCATGATTTAAAAAGCTCTCAAAAAACAAGACATAGAAGGAACTTACTTCAACACAATTAGGACCATATATGACAAACCCACAGCTAATATCATACTGGTTGGGGAAAAACTGAGTCTTTCCTCTAAGAACTAGAAAAAAATAGGATGCTCATTTTCACCGCTACTATTCAACACAGTACTGGAAGTCCTAGCCAGAGCAATTGGGCAAGAGAAAGAAGTACCAGGCATCCATGTTGGAAGAGTGGGAGTCAAAGTATCCCTCTCTGCAGATGACATAATCTCATTTCTAGAAAATCCTAATGATTCCACCAAAAAACTCTTAGAACTGATCAATAAATTCAGTAAAGTTGCAGAATACAAAATCAACATACTTTCAGCTAGCCAAAATAAATCAAGAAGGCAATCCCATTTACAATAGCTACAAACAAACAAACAAAAAACCAAAAAGCAAAATAAAACAAAACAAAAATAAATTTAGCCAAGGAGGTGAAAGAATTCCACAAGAAAAACCACAAAACACTGATGAAATAAATTAAAGACGACACAGACAAATGGCCAAATGGCAAGATATTCCATGCTCATGGATTGGAAGAATCAATATTATTAAAATAACCATACTTCCAAAAGCAATCTACAGATTTAATGCAATCCCTAGGAAAATACCAATGGCATTCTTCACAGAAATAGAATAAACAATCCTAAAATTTATATGGAACCAAAAGAAGCCCAAAAAGTCAAAGCAATTCTGAGCAAAAAGAAAAAAGCTGGAGGCACCACACTACCTGACTTCAAAATATATTACAAGGCTGTAGTAGTCAAAATGGCATGGTATTGGTAATAAAAGCAGACACATAGACCAATGGAATGGAATAGAATAGAGAACATAGAAATAAATCCTCATATTTACAGCCAACTCATTTTAGACAAAGATGCCAAGAACGTGCATGGGGGAAAGGACAGTCTCTTTAGTACAGGGTGCTGGGAAAATTGGATAGTCATATGCGGAAGAATGAAACTGGGCCCTCATCTCTCGCCATACACAAAAGTCAACTCAAGATAGATTAAAGACATAAATGTAAGACTCGAAAGTATGAAACTACTAGAAGAAAACATAAAAAACACTAACATGTTGGTCTAGGCAAAGATTTTATGGCTAAGACCTCAAAAGCATGACAACAAAAACAAAAATAGACAAATGGGATTTAATTAAACTAAAAACTTCTGCACAAGAAAAGAAACAATCAACAGAGTGAAGAGAAAACCTGTTGAATGGGAGAACATATCTGCAAACTCTTCATCTGACAAGGAACTAATATCCATAATATTCAAGGAATGCAAACGACTTAACAACAGAAAAAACAAATAATCCCATTAAGAAGTGGGCAAAAGATATGGATAGACATTTCTCAAAACAGCACATACAAATGGTCAACAGGTCTATGAAAAAGTGCTCAACATCACTATCAACAGTGAATTGCAAATCAAAACCTCAATGAAATATCATTTAAGCTCAGTCAGAATGGCTATTATCCCAAGACAAAAAATAACAGATGCTGGTGTAGATGTAGAGAATAGGAAACTCATACACTGCTGGTGGTAATGTAAATTAATACAGCCACCATGGAAAACAGAAAATAGAACTACCATATGATTCAGTAATCACTACTACTAGAAATTTCTTCAAAGGAAAAAAATCAGTATATCAAAACGGTGTCTACAAGTTCATATGACAAGCAGTACTATTCACAATGCCAAAGATGTGAAATCAGTCGAAGTGTCCATCAATGAATGAATGAATGAAGAAAAGGTGGTATATATACATGATGAAATACTAGTTGGCCATAAAATAGAATGATCTTATGTCATTTGCAACAACATGGATGGAACTGGAGGTCACTATGTTAAGTGAAATAAGCCATGCACAGAAAGATAAATATTGCATGTTCTCACTAATATGTGGGAGCTCAAAAATGTTGATCTTACGGAGGTAGAGTAGAATGATAGACATTAGAGTCTGGGAAGGATGTGTGGGTGGGATTTGGGAGGTGAGTCTGATTAATGGATAGAAACATACAGTAAGATTGAAGAAATAAGTCTTAATGTTCAATAGCAGAGTAGGATGACTGTAGCTAACAACAATGTATTAAGTATTTCAAAATAACTAGAAGAGAGGACTTGAAATATTTTCAACACATAAAAATGATAAACACTCGATGTGACAGATACCCCAAATATTTTAACTAGATCATTACACATTCTATGCATATAACAAAGTATCACATGTACCCCATAAATATGTATCAATTAAAAAGTTAATAGACAATTTTTTATGTCTTCTATCACAAGACAATGTTTTAAAGTAATGAAGGGGTGATATGGGAAGAAGAAAGATTGTTTTGGAAAGAAGCATCCCTTCTCCTCTAAGTAAGTTTCGAAACACCACATATGGAGAGAAAATCATGTATTTGGTAAGGTGTGGTAATTCCCACCCAAATATTTCAGGACACCCTTAGTTTCTTTTAATTTTACTTTTATCATTATAAGATCAGCTAACACAGTGAGTGTGCTCTGTGTGCCAGAAACCAGGCTAGATGCCTATACTATTTGCATATTTTGTGACTCATTTATAGCACAATAGTGTTGTAAGGTAGTTCACAGCATCCACAGTTTTATAGATGAGAAAACTGAGGCTCCATTAAGCATGCACTGGGATCTAATTTAATTTTAAAACCTTGGAAGGCTTTTCATATAGATATATTTATACATTGAAAAAAAAAACTTGTCAGACCACATAAATTGATTTTTAGTTAAAAAACATGATCATTTAAAAAGTATTTGGGTAAATGCTGTTTAAAAACAAGCAATTTTGCCTTTGGAAAAGGGAATTTATTTTCAGAAAGAAAACAATTCTTTTCTTTAAGAAAATGCTTGAATAGCCCTTTTGGTTATAAATGAGCTCCCTGGCCCTTTTCAAGACAAAAGGAGAGAAATTACTCAGCCTCAGTAATTTAATATTGGAGTTTTTGGATTCTCCCTAGTGATCTCAGTAGTCAGGAATTGGGGTGCCAGTCTGTAAAATATACCCAAGGCAGTCATGGTCAGTTTTGTTACTCTTTGGTCTTGTGCAGTATTTCCCCTTTGTTATCTGCAAACATTTAGGGAATCTCCTTATCTATAAAGCCCTGTATTAGTGGTATTTGTGGGGGAGGAAGGGGGAAGCAGCTATATTGATGTCTGGGACAAAAAAAAAAAAAAAATGCGAAGAGAACACAACAGCCAATAGGAACAGAGATGAGATAGAAGTCACTAAGCAAAAGCTAGAAGCAGCTTAGAGAGAGAGGAGGCATCTCTAATTCTTCACCTTTAGAAATATTTAGAAAGGGGCTTAATGTCTTGCAGAACTAGTCTGAAAGAGATTTCAGTTTTGCTTGCTTATTCCCCGCCCCCCTGCCCAGATACTATAAGAAATGGAAACTTAGTGAGTTCAGAAAGGTTACAAAGGGAATATGAGGTATTAACATATGATATTGGACTGAACCAATGTCCTCAGAAAGGAAAATAAATGATGATTTTGTAGGAACTTCCCAAACTCACTATTCTTTTACATCAATGAAAACCCACTAATTAGGTAAGTGACAACTGAAATTTGATTTTGTTTCTTTTCTTATTCATAACCCTTGTTTAGTAAATGTGAAACATGATGACTCAATAAATTATACCATCAGCAAAGTAGTGAAATAATAGGTCCCCAGCTCTTATACCCCTACATAAACAACAATCTGATCATCATCCATGGACAAAAGTGCCTTTGTAGGAGCCTTAGGATCCAGGTAGGAGGTTGCCAAACACTGGTGGACATCAAAACCCAGGAGGGCCACTTTGAAAGGGCAGGCCTGTGACCCAGTGGCTGTGGTATGGTCCTGGTTGGGGTCCTGGAATCTTTCGTGCCCTCTTATGGACTTGGCTCCTGCCCTACTTAGCTGCAATTTTGCCACCAGCGCCATCCTGCAAGGGACCTGAGAGGAGCCATACCCAACAGCAACTCTGGTAACAACCATAAAAAATAGAAAAATTCACAAATACATGAAAAATAAACACTGCACTTTTGAACAACCTTTGGGTTGAAGAAGAAATCAAAAGGGAATTTAAAAAATACCTCAAGACAAACAAAAATGGAAACACAACATACCAGAATTTATGACATAGAGTAGTAAGAAGGAAATTTATAGGAATAAATGTTTATATTAAAAAGAGCTACATGCAGTGGTTCACACCTATAATTTCAGCATTTTGGGAGGTCAAAGTGGGAGGATCACTTGGGCTCAGGAGTTTGAAATCAGCCTGGGAAACAAAGTGAGACCTTATCTCTATTAAAAAAAAAAAAAATTAGCCAGTTGTAGTGGCATGTGCCCATAATCCCAGCCACTAGTGGGATTGAGGCAGGAAAATCGCTTGGACCCAGAAGATCAAGGCTGCAGTGAGCCATGATTGCATTTGCACTCCAGCCTGAGCAATAGAGTGAGACTCTGTCAAAAAAGAAAAAAAAGAAAAAAAAAAAAAAAGGAAATATCTCAAATAAACAACACACCTTTATATTTTAAGAAACTAGGAGTAGGCCAGGCACAGTGGCTTATGCCTGTAATCTTAGCACTTTGGGAGGCCAAAGCAGGTGAACTGCTTGAGCCCAGGCATTCAAGATCAGCCTGAGCAACATGGTAAAACACCATCTCCACGAAAAATACAAAAATTAGCCAGGCATGGTGATGTGCACCTGTAGTCCTAACTGCTTGGGAGGCTGAGGTGGGAGGATGAGGCTGCAGTGAGCCATGATCATGCTACTGCACTTCGATATGATCATGCTACTGCACTCCAGCCTGAGAACCCATCTCAACAACAGAAATACTGTTAGAACTAATAAATGAATTGAATTCAAAGTTGCAAAAACAAAAACAACATACAAAAATCAGTGAGTTATCTATATATAAACAATGAATTATCTGAAAGGAAATTAAGAAAACAATCCCACTGACAATAGCAAAAAAAGAATAAAGTAAGTACTTAGGAATAAAATTAACAAAAGAGGTGAAAGACATACAGTGAATTTTTAAATCATTGATGAAGGAAAATAAGGAAGACACCAATAATTGAGAAGACATTCATATTTATAGTTGGAAGAATTAATATTGCTAAAATGTCAATACCCAAAGTGATCAATACTACCCAAAGTGATCTAAAGATTCAATGCAGTCATTACCAAAATTCCAATGGTGTTCTTTACAGAAGTAGAAAGAAGTCATCCTAAAATTCTTATGAAACCACAGAAGAGCTTGAATAGTCAAAGCAATCTTGGGCGAGAATAAAGCTGGAGACATTATGCTTTCTGTTTACAAAATACAGTACAAAGCTATGTTAATCAAAACAGTATGGCATTGGCATAAAAACAGACCAATGGAACAGTTAGAAAGCCCAGACATAAAACCACACAAATATGGTCAACTGATCTTCAACAAAGGTGCCAAGAATATACAATGGGGAAAGAACAGTCTTCTCAATAAATGGTGCAAAAGAGCAAAAAGAATAAAATTAGAACCTTTCCTCACACCATATATAAAAATCAACTCAAAATGGAGTAAAAACTTAAGATCTGAAACTATAGCACAACTAGAAGAAAACATACGGAAAATCTTTATAGCATTTGTCTGAGCAATGATTTTTTGGGATATGACACTGAAAGCACAGGCTACAAAAGCAAAAGTAGGCAAATGAGATTACATGAAACTAAAAAGCTTCTTTACAGCAAAAGTAATAATTAGCAGAGTGAAAAGGTAACCTACAGAATGGGAGAAAATATTTGCAAACTATTTTAATATACAAAATATACTAAAAGAACTCAATAACAAAAAGCCAAATAACCTGATCAAAACATGGGTAAAAAAACTGAATAGACATTTCTTAAAAGAGAAGACATGCAAAAGGTAACAGGTATATGAAAAGGTCATTAACATCACTAATCATCAGAGAAATGCACATCAAAACCACATTGAGATATTACTTCACGCTTGTTAGAATGTCTGTTATAAAAAAGACAAAAGGTAAGTGTTAGTGAAGATGTGGAGAAAAAGAAACATTTGTACATTGTTCTGGAAGTGTAAATTGGTATGGCTATTGTGGAAAAGAGTATGGAGGTTCCTCAAAAAATTAAGAATAGAACTCTCATGGGATCCAGTAATCCCACTTCTGGGTATATATATCAAAAGGAAATAAAAACAGTATGTCAAAGGAGATACCTGTACTCCTATGTTCATTGTAGCATTATTCCCAGTAGCCAAGATATGGAAACAACCTAAATGTCTGTTAAAGGGTGAATGAATAAAGAAAAAAATATATTTTAAGATCACAATAGACACCACAATAGAATATAATTCTATTATAAATATAAAATATTCTATTATATAATATATAATGTAAATATATATTACATGTAATTGTTATATAATATAATTATATACAATCACAATTATATAATTAATTATTAATATAAATAATATATTAATAATATAAAATATAATTAATGTATTATATAATAATGTAGTATATATAAATACATAAATATATAATGAAATATTATTCAGCCTTAAAAAAAGAAGAAAATCCTGCCATTTGTAACAACATGAATGAACTTGGAGGACATTAAGCTAATGAAATAAGCTAGACACAGAAAGAAAAGTACTGTGTTATCTCACTTATACAAGAATGAAAAAGAGTCAAACCACAGAAGCACAGAGAATAGTGGTTTCTAGGGGTTGGAGGGTGGGAGAAATGAGATGTTGGTCAGAGTATGTAGTCCTAATTATGCAAGATAAATATGTTCTGAATAACTAATGTATAGCATGGTGACTGTGGTTAGCAATGCTGTACTGTATACTTCAAATTTGTTAAAGTGGATCTTAAGTGTTCTTACCATACTCACAAATGTCAACTGTGTGAGGTGATAGACATGTTAATTAGCTGAATTGTGGTGATTATTTCACAATGTATATGTATATAAAAACATCAAGTTGTACATCATGAACATGTGCAATTTTCATTTGTTAAACCTCAGTAAAGCTATACATAAATAAATACACAATAAATTAAACCTAAATTGTTAGTAAATTGTATTCTAGATTTTTCAGACCTGTTTACACAATTTATTAAAATTACTTGCAAGTGTGCAATGTGAAGTAAACAGTCCTTGAAGCTGCTTATTTGATGTTACTTTAAATCCTTATTTGGGGTGGCTTCCAAGATGGCTGAATAGGAACAGCTCTGGTCTGCAGCTCACAGTGAGATCTATGCAGAAGACGGGTGATTTCTGCATTTCCAACTGAGGTACCTGGTTCATCTCACTGGGACTGATTGGAGAGTGGGAAGGCATGCCAAAGCAGGGTGGGGTGTTGCCTCACCCAGGAAGCACAAGGGGTTGGGGAATTTCCCTTTCCTAGCCAAGGGAAGCCAAGGGAAGCCTTTCCTAGACAGGCTGTACCAGGAGAAACAGTACACTTCTGTCCAAATACTATGCTTTTCCCATGGTCTCAGCAACCAGCAGACCAGGAGATTCCCTCCTGTGCCTGGCTCAGCAGGTTCCATGCCCATGATGCCTTGCTCAATGCTAATGCAGCAGTTTGAGATCAACCTGCAATGCTGTAGCCTGGCAGGGGGAGGGGCATCCGCCATTGCTGAGGCTTGACTAGGGAAACAAAGTGGCTGGGAAGCTGGAACTGGGCAGGGCCCACTGCAGCTCAGTAAGGCCTACTGTCTCTCTAGACTCCACCTCTGTGGGCAGGGCATAGCCGAACAAAAGGCAACAGACAACTTCTGCAGACTTAAACGTCCCTGTCTGACAGCTCTGAAGAGAGCAGTGGTTCTCCCAGCATGGTCAGTGTTTGAGCTCTGAGAACGGGCAGACTGCCTCCTCAAGTGGGTCCCTGACCCCCGTGTAGCCTGACTGGCAGACACCTCCCAGTAGGGGCCAACAGACATGTCATATAGGTGGGTGCCCCTCTGGGACAAAGCTTCCAGAGGAAGAATCAGGCAGCAATATTTGCCGTTCTGCAGCCTCCACTGGTGATACCCAGGCAAATGGGGTCTGGAGTGGACCTCCAGCAAACTCCAACAGACCTGCAGCTGAGGGGCCTAACTGAAAGAAGGAAAACTAATGAGCAGAAAGGAATAGCATCAACATCAACACAAAGGACATCCACAACAAGACCCCATCTGTAGGTCACCAACATCAAAGAACAAAGGTAGCTAAAACCACAAAGATGGGGAGAAACCAGGGTAGAAAAACTGAAAATTCCAAAACCCAGAGCATCTCTTCTCTTCCAAAGGATTGCAGCTCCTCACCAGCAACAGAGCAAAACTGGACAGAGAATGAGTTTGACGAGTTCACAGAAGTAGGCTTCAGAAGGTCGGTAATAACAAACTTCTCCCAGCTAAAGGAGCATGTTCTAACCCATCACAAGGAAGCTAAAAACTTTGAAAAAAGGTTAGACAAATGACTAACTAGAATGAATAGTGTAGAGAAGACCTTAAATGAACTGATGGAGCTGAAAACCATGGCATGAGAACTTCATGATGCATGCACAAGCTTCAATAGCCAATTTGATCAAGTGGAAAAAATGGTATCAGTGATTGAAGATGAAATTAATGAAATGAAGTGAGAAGACAAGATTAGAGAAAAAAGAGTGAAAATAAATGAACAAAGCTTCCAAGAAATATGGGATTACGTGAAAAGACCAAAATCTACGTTTGACTTGTGTACCTGAAAGTGACAGGGAGAATGGAACCAAGCTGGAAAGCACTCTTCAGGGTACTATCCAGGAGAACTTCCCCAACCTAGCAAGGCAGGCCAACATTCAAATTTAGGAAATACAGAGAACACCACAAAGATAGTCCTCTAGAAGAGCAACCACAAGACACATAATTGTCAGATTCACCAAGATTGAAATGAAGGAAATGTTAAGGACAGCCAGAAAGAAAGGTCAGATTACCCACAAAGGGAAACTCATCAGACTAACAGCAGATCTCTTGGCAGAAACCCTACAAGCCAGAAGAGAGTGGGGGCCAATATTCAACATTCTTAAAGATAAGAATTTTCAACCCAGAATTTCATATCCAGCCAAACTAAGCTTCATAAGTGAGGGAGAAATAAAATCCTTTACAGACAAGCAAATGCTGAGGATGTTGTCACCACCAGGCCTGCCTTACAAGAGTTCCTGAAGGAAGCACTAAACATGGAAAGGAACAACCAGTACCCATCACTGCAAAAACATCCCAAATTGTAAAGACCATCGATGCTATGAATTAACAGGAAAAATAACCAGCTAACATCATAGTGACAGGATCAAATTCACATATAACAATATTAACCTTAAATGTAAATGGGCTAAAGGCCCCAATTAGAGACACAGACTGGCAAATTGGATGAAGAATCAAGACACATCAGTGTCCTGTATTGAGGAGACCCATCTCACGTGCAGACACACATAGGCTCAAAATAAAGGGATGGAGGAAGATCTACCAAGCAAATGGAGAGCAAAAAAAAAGCTAGGATTGCAATCCTGGTCTCTGATAAAACAGACTTTAAACCAATAAAGATCAAGAGACAAAGAAAGGCATTGCATAATGGTAAAAGGATCAATGCAACAAGAAGAGCTAACTATCCTAAATGTATATGCACCCAATACAGGAGCACCCACCTTCATAAAGTAAGTCCTTAGAGACCTACAAAGAGATTTAGACTCCCACACAACAATAATGGGAGACATTTAACACCTCACTGTCAATATTAGACAGATCAACGAGACAGAAAGTTAACAAGGATATCCAGGACTTGAACTTAGCTCTTTACCAAGTGGACCTAATAGACATCTACAGAACTTTCCACCCCAAATCAACAGAATATACATTCTTCTCAGCACCACATCACACTTATTCTAAAATTGACCACATAATTGGAAGTTAAACACTCCTCAGCATATGTAAAAGAAAAGAAATCACAACAAACTGTCTCTCAGACCACAGTGCCATCAAATTAGAACTCAGGATTAAGAAACTCACTAAAAACTGCACAACTATGTGGAAACTGAACAACCTGCTCCTGAACGACTACTGAATAAATAACTAAATGAAGGCAGAAATAAAGATGTTCTTTGAAACCAATGGGAACAAAGACAAAACATACCAGAATCTCTGGGACACATTTAAAGTAGTGTGTAGAGGGAAATTTCTGGCACTAAATGCCCACAAGAGAGAGCAGAAAAGATCTAAAATTGACACCCTAACATCACAATTAAAAGAACTAGAGAAGCAAGAGGAAACACATTTAAAAGCTAGCAGAAGGCAAGAAATAACTAAGATCAGAGCAGAAATGAAGGAGATAGAGACACAAAAAATCCTTCAAAAAATCAATGAATCCAAGAGTTGGTTTTCTGAAAAGATCAACAAAATAGACCATTAGCAAAACTAATGAAGAAGAAAAGAGAGAAGAATCAAATAGATATGATAAAAAATGCTAAAGGGGATATCACCACTGATCCCACATAAATACAAACTACCATCAGAGAATACTATAAACACCTCTACACAAACAAACTAGAAAATTCAGAAGAAATGGATAAATTCCTGGACACATACACCCCCACAAGACTAAACCAGGAAGAAGTTGAATCTCTGAGTAGACCAATAACAGGTTCTGAAATTAAGGCAATAATTAATAGCCTACCAACCAAAAAAAGTCCAGGATCAGACAGATTCACAGCTGAATTCTACCAGAGGAACAAAGAGGAGCTGATACCATTCCTTCTGAAATTATTCCAATCAATAGAAAAAGAGGGAATCCTCCCTAACTCATTTTATGAGGCCAGCATCATCCTGATACCAAAGCCTGGCAGAGATACAATAAAAAAAGAGAATTTTAGAACAATATCCCTGATGAACATTGATGTAAAAATCCTCAGTAAAATACTGGCAAACCGAATCCAGCAGCACATAAAAAAGCGTATCCACCATGATCAATTTCATCCCTGGGATGCAAGGCTGTTTCAACATACGCAAATCAATAAACGTAATCCATCACATAAACAGTGCCAATGACTAAAACCACATGATTATCTCAATAGAGGCAGAAAAGGCCTTTCGACAAAATTCAACAGCCTTTCATGCTAAAAACTCTCAATAAACTAGTTACTGATGGAACATATCTCAAAATAATAAGGGCTGTTTATGACAAACCCACAGCCAATATCATACAGAATGGGCAAAAACTGGAAGCATTCCCTTTGAAAACTGGCAAAAGACAAGGATGCCCTCTCTCACCACTCCTATTCAACATAGTGTTGGAAGTTCTGGCCAGGGCAATCAGGCAACAGAAAGAAATAAAGGGTGAAAAGAGGAAGTCTAATTGTGTCTGTTTGCTGATGACATGATTGTATAGTTAGAAAACCCCATCATCTCAGTCCAAAATCTCCTTAAGCTGATAAGCAACTTCAGCAAAGTCTCAGGATACAAAATCAATGTGCAAAAATCACAAGCATTCCTATACACCAATAACAGACAAACAGAGAGGCAAATCATGAGTGAACTCCCATTCACAATTGCTACAAAGAGAATAAAATACCTAGGAATCCACCTTACAAGGGACATGAAGGACCTCTTCAAGGAGAACTACAAACCATTGCTCAACGAAATAAAAGAGGACACAAACAAACAGAAGAACATTCCATGCTCATGGATAGGAAGAATCAATATCGTGAAAATGGCCATACTGCCCAAGGTAATTTATAGATTCAATGCCATCCCCTTAAGCTACCAATGACTTTCTTCACAGAATTGGAAAAAACTACTTTAAGGTTCATATGGAACCAAAAAAGAGCCTGCATAGCCAAGACAATCCTAAGCCAAAAGAACAAAACTGGAGGCATCATGCTACCTGACTTCAAACTATACTACAAGGCTACAGTAACCAAAACAGCATGGTACTACTACCAAAATAGATATTACCAAAACAGGTAGACCAATGGAACAGAACAGAGGCCTCAGAAATAACACCACACTTCTACAATCATCTGACCTTTGACAAACCTGACAAAAACAAGCAATGGTTAAAGGATTCCCTATTTAATAAATGGTGCTGGGAAAACTGGCTAGCCATATGTAGAAAGCTGAAACTGGATCCCTTCCTTATACCTTATACAATAATTAATTCAAAATGGATTAAAGACTTAAATGTAAGACCTAAAACCATAAAAACCCTAGAAGAAAACCTAGGCAATACCATTCAGGACATAGGCATGGGCAAAGACTTCATGACTGAAATACCAAAAGCAATGGCAACAAAAGCCAAAATAGAAAAATGGGATCTAATTAAACTCAAGAGCTTCTGCACAGCAAAAGAAACTACCATGAGAGTGAACAGGCAACCTACAGAATGGGAGAAAATTTTTGCAATCTACCCATCTGACAAAGGCCTAATATCCAAAATCTACAAAGAACTTAAACAAATTTACAAGAAAAAAACAAACAACTTCATCAAAAAGTGGGCAAAGGATATGAACAGACATTTCTCAAAAGAAGACAATTATGCAACCGACAGACGTACGCAAAAATGCTCATCATCACTGGCCATCAGAGAAATGCAAATCAAAACCACAATGAGATACCATCTCATGCCAGTTAAATGGCAATCATTATGAAGTCAGGAAATAACAGATGCTGGAGAGGATGTGGAGAAATAGGAACACTTTTCCACTGTTGGTGGGAGTGCAAATTAGTTCAACCATTGTGGAAGACAGTGTGGCAATTCCTCAGGATCTAGAACTAGAAATATCATTTGACCCAGCGATCCCATTACTGGGTATATACCCAAACGATTATAAATCATTCTACTATAAAGACACTTGCACATGTATGTTTATTGTGGCACTAATCACAATAGCAAAGACTTGGAACCAACCCAAATGTCCATCAATGATAGACTAGATTAAGAAAATGTGGCACATATACACCATGGAATACTATGCAGCATAAAAAAGGATGAGTTCATGTCCTTTGCAGGGACATGGATGAAGCTAGAAACCATCATTCTTAGCAAACTATCACAAGGACAGAAAGCCAAACACCGCATGTTCTCACTCATAGGTGGAAGTTGAACAATGAGAACACATGGACACAGGGCGGAGAACATCACACCCTGGGACCTGTTGGGGAGTGGGGAGCTGGGGGAAAGATAGCATTAGGAGAAATATCTGATGTAAATGTCAAGTTGATCGGTGCAGCAAACCAAGATGGCACATGTATACCTGTGTAACAAACCTGCACCTTGTGCACATGTACCCTAGAGCTTAAAGTATAATAAAAAATAAAAAATAAATCCCTCTTTGGGAGTCCCGTTCCAAGGCACTTAGTTCTCCATGCATGCAACAGTGCCTTATGAAGCAATTTATGTGGGGGTTCCAGGAGAAGCCAGTCTTTAAAATCCAAAGGTTCCGCTTTTGGGAAGATGGAGCAGACATACATTTTGTTGTTCCTCCAGCTAAGTACAGCTGAAAACCCTGGACATTATATACAAAACAAACATAAGAAGACACTGAAAAATGGAGAAAAGAAAGTAGACCAACTAGGGACTTTGCAACACTAGGAATAACAAGGGATATGAGTCACCTGGGGTTTCTTTTGGCCTCATAGATCCTAGACTGAGTCCAAAGGAAACCAATGGTTTCAGAAATACCAATGGTTTCAGGCAAAAATAAGCTCCCCACAAATTCTGCTCTTTTTTTTTGCCAAAGGACCAGTAAAGGGGCAGTCTAGCAAGACAGAAAACCTTTAAGTAACCATTGCTCTACTCCAGTCAAACACCTTCAACTCCACCCCAACCCATCTAGCAAAGACCAATTAGAGTCTAGTTTACTACCCTTGCCAACCTGGGACAAGGCACTTCGACCCCTGGTGGGGTGGGGTGATGTCAGAGAAGGCAAGTAGCAGAGAATTTCATTTCTGAGTAAAGACTGTCTCCCCAGCCTGAACACACATACATCCAATGACAATTGGAGACTATGGGGTAATCCTGGAATTCCACCTGCACCCATTGAGGAAGATAATGAGGTCCCCCTCTCCCTCCTCACTGAGATGGTGTTAGAAACGCCTACTAGAAAGTGAAGACTTTTATCACTGCTCAACAGTAATGAGTTCACCCTCTCTCAGTGGGAGAAGGTGGGGAAGAGTGATAAAATGTACTCTGCCTCTCAGTCAGGACCTAGTGGGGAACTGAACTTCTAACCCTGCCCAGGGGTGAAAAGAGCTTCCTCCGTACCCTTGGCTTCACTTTCACCTCCACTGGCAATAATGAGACTGTGTCTCCCTTCTCCCATGAGAACAGTGTAAGAAGAGGCCTTTTAAAATACAAGATTTAAGTAAGATCTAGTGTCTTATGTTACCCCAAACATCTAGGTTTCATTGGAACATCAACTGTCATACCAAGAACAGGAAGATCTTAACTTGAATGACAAAGGAAATTAATAGACCCTAAAACCAAGGTGATACAGATGTTAGAATTATCTGATCTGACAAGAATTTTAAAACAGCCATCATAATGATGTCTAAATGAGAAATTATGAACATACTTGAACCAATGAAAGAATAGAAAGTCTCAGAAAAGAAATAGAAGACACTTTTTAAATTGGAAATTTTTGAGCTGAATATACAATAACAAAAAGAAAAAACTCAGTGAATTGGTTCAACAGCAGAATGGATAAGACAGAGAAAAGTATTAATGAACTTAAAGATAAAACAATAGAAATTGGCCAATTTGAGAAACAGAGAGAAAATAGGCTGATAAGATAAAGCACAAAAATCAAAGGACCATCTCTACAGATGCAGGAAAATCACTAGACAAAATTTAACACCCTTCATGAAAAATGCTTGACAAACTAGAAATAAAAACTTCTTCAACCTGATAAAGGATAACTGTAAAAGACCCACAACTAACATT
This sequence comes from Theropithecus gelada, assembly GCF_003255815.1. NCBI lineage: Eukaryota > Metazoa > Chordata > Mammalia > Primates > Cercopithecidae > Theropithecus > Theropithecus gelada. The sequence goes on from NC_037669.1 coordinate 99,406,473, forward strand.
ATACTTAATGGTGAAAGACTGAATGCTTTCCTCTTAAGACCGGAAACAAAACATTTTTGTTCTTACCACCTCTATTCAACGGTACTGAAAGTTCTAGCTAGGCCAATGAGGCAAGAAAATGAAATAAAAGGCATTCATATTTTTTTTTATTATTATACTTTAAGTTCTAGGGTACATGTGCATAACGTGCAGGTTTGTTACATATGTATACTTGTGCCATGTTGGTGTGCTGCACCCATCAACTCGTCAGCACCCATCAACTCGTCACTTACATCAGGTATAACTCCCAATGCCATCCCTTCCCCCCTCCCCATAATGGGCCCCAGTGTGTGATGTTCCCCTTCCCGAATCCAAGTGATCTCATTGTTCAATTCCCACCTATGAGTGAGAACATGTGGTGTTTGGTTTTCTGTTCTTGCAATAGTTTGCTGAGAATGATGGTTTCCAGCTGCATCCATGTCCCTACAAAAGACACAAACTTGTCCTTTTTTATGGCTGTATAATATTCCATGGTGTATATGTGCCACATTTTCTTAATCCAGTCTGTCACTGATGGACATTTGGGTTGATTCCAAGTTTTTGCTATTGTGAATAGTGCGGCAATAAACATACGTGTGCATGTGTCTTTATAGCAGCATGATTTATAATCGTTTGGGTATATACCCAGTATTGGGATGGCTGGGTCAAACGGTATTTCTCGTTCTAGATCCTTGAGGAATTGCCATACTGTTTTCCACAATGGTTGAACTAGTTTACAATCCCACCAACCACAATGAGATACCATCTCACACCAGTTAGAATGGCAATCATTAAAAAGTCAGGAAACAACAGGTGCTGGAGAGGATGTGGAGAAATAGGCATTCATATTGAAAGGAAAGAGTGAAACTATTTTATTTGCAGATGACATGGTCTTGTATATAGATAACCCCATGGAATCCAGTAAAAAAAAAAAAAAAAAAAGAAAAGAAAAAAAAGACAAGAAAGGAAAAGAAAAAAGAAAAGAAAAAGAAATAGTAAAAGAGCTCAGCAAGGTTGTAGGATACAAGATAAATCTTTATAAATCATAGTGTTTACATACAGTAGCCATCAGCAAACTGAAAATAAACAATTCCATTTATAACAGCATAGAAAACAAAGTACATAGAAATGAATTTAACCAAAAAGTATAAAACTTATATATTCTGAAAATTACAAACCATTATTGAAAGAAATGAAAGAAGACCCAAATCAATTTTGAAAAATTTCATACTCATAAAGTAAAAGACTTCATATTTTAAGATGGCAATATTCTCCAAATTGATAACACAATCCCTATCAAAATTCCATCTAACTTCTTTGCAGAAATTGATAAACTGATTCTAATGATTTCTTAGCTATGACAACAAAGCACAAGCGAAAAAAAAAAAAAACCAGACAAACAAACAAAACAAAAAAAGAAACACAAATAAACTTGTTATCACCAAAATTACAAATTTTTCCTTTGAAGGATACCCTTAGGAAAATAAAATGAAAACCCACATATTGGAAGAAACTTTTTATTTTTTTAATTTATTTTTTATTTGCATTTTTATTTTTATTTTTATTTTTTGAGACAGAGTCTCTCTCTATGGCCCAGGCAGGAGTGCAATCATGAGATCTTAGCTCGCTGCAACCTCTGCCTCCCAGGTTCAAGCAATTCTCATGCCTCAGCCTCCCGAGTAGTTGGGACTATAGGCATGCACTACCACACCAGGATAATTTTCTGTGATTTAGTAGACATGGGGTTTCGCCATGTTGACCAGGCTGGTCTTGAACTTCTGATCTCAAGCAATTTGCCTGCCTTGGCCTCCCAAAGTGTTGTGATTATAGGCATGAACCAGCACTCCTGGCGAACATTTTTATAAATCATATATCTGATAACGGATTTGTATCTAGAACATATAAAAAACAATTGAAAGTCAGTAAAATGATAAATAATAGAATTAAAAACAAGTAACAGTTCTGAATAGACATTTTTCCAAAGAAGATATACAAATAGCCAGAAAGCAAATGAAAAGATGTAAAGATGTTTGGTATCATTAGTCACCAAGGAAATGCAAATCAAAACTACAATTAGATGCTATTTCACACCCACTAGGTTGTCTAGAACAAAAAAGTAGGATGTCTAGAATAAAAGAGATAATAACAAAAGTTGGCAGAGATGTAGAGAAAATTATACACTACTGATGGGAATGTAAAATGATGCAATCATTTTGGAAAACAGTCTGGTAATTCCCAAAATAGTTAAACTTAGAATTACCATCTGATCCAGTAATTCTACTCTTAGATATATACTCAAGAATAATGAAAACATATGTCCACATAAAAATGTGTACATCAATGCTCACAGTAGTGTTATTCGTAATAGCCAAAAGGTATAAAGAACCCAATGCTCATCAACTGATTACTAAATAAAGAAAATATGGTGTAATCATATGGTAGGACATTATTTGATAATAAAAAGGAATGACATATGGATATGTGCTACAACATAGATTAACCATGAGAACATTATGCTAAGTGAAAAAAGTCAGTCACAAAGGACAAGATATTGTATAATTCTTTTTGTATGAAATGTCTAGAATAGGCATAAAGGTATAAAATGTCCCCAAATTGATTGATAGGCTTAACAACCAAAACTACCAATTAACTAGATAAATTTTTTTCTAACTATGGACAAGATTATTCTAAAGTTTATATGGAAAGACAAAGCAACTAGAATTTTGAAAAAGAGTAAGGTGGGATGAATCACTCTACCCAATTTCGAGACTTATTATATAGGTACTGCACTTACGAGTGTGCAGTATTGGTGAAGGGACAGATACATTGATCAATAGAACAAAATAGAAACCCAGACATATCCCTGAACAAGAATGGGCAACTGATTTTGGACAAAGGTCAAAAACAATTCAATGGAGGAAAGATAGTTTTTTCAACAAATAGCACCATGGCAGTTGGGTATCCATAGACATAAATGAATTTTGACTTAAACCTTACACCCTATGAGAAAATTAACTCAAAATCAATCATATATTTAAATGCAAAATGTAAAACTATAAAACTTTTAGATGATAAAATAGGAAAAATATATTTAGGACCTAAGTCGTGGGTGAAGAGTTCTTAGACATGACATCAAAAACACGATCCATAAAATAAAAAGATGATAAATTGGACTATCTCAAAATTTAAAATCTTTCTCTTTTCAATATCTGTTAAGATGATAAAAAGACAAGCTATTGACTGTGAGAACATATTTGCAAACCACATATCTGACAAAGACTCCTATCTAGAATATATGAGGAACTCTCACATATCAATAGTAAATAACAATCCAATTAGAAAGTGGGCACAAGACATGAGATATTTTATCAAAGAGAATATATGGTGGCAATAAGCACATGGAAAAATGTTTATATCACTAATCATTAGAGAAATGCCTATTAAGAACATGATGAATTATCACTACACAGATGAAATAGTCATCATAAAATGCTAACAATATCAAATGCTAACAAAGATGTGGACAAACTGGATCTCATACATTGCTCATGGGAGTGTAAAATGGTATTGTCATTGTGAAAAATAGTTTGGTGATATCTTAAAAAACTGAAAGTACACTTACCATATGACCCAGAAATTGCACTCCCAGAGAAATGAAAGCTTATGTCCACACAAAACCTCTATATGATTGTTCATACAGCTTTATTCATAATATCTAAGAACTGGAAACAATCAAAATGCTCCTCAAACAAGTGCATAGTTGAACAAACTGTGGTAATCCATCATGATAAATCCACCCGCAATAAAAAGGAATAAAACATTAATTCATACGATGATCTAACGAAATCTCAAAGGCATCATACTGAATGAAGAAAGCCAATCTCAAGACATCACATACTGTATAATTTCATTTATATAATATTCTTTAAATGACAAATCATAACGATTGAAAACAGAATAATGGTTTCCGAGGGTTACAGGTGAGGTAGTGAGGTGGTGACTGTGACTGTATAGGGGTAGCATGTGGGAGATCTTTGCAGTGATGGAAGTTCTGCATTTTGATTGTGATGATGGTTGCAGGAATCTACACCTGTGAGAAAATATGACTTAGAAATATACACACACATTGTACCAATGTCACTTTCCTGGTTTTGGTATTTTACTCTAATTATGTTAGATGTAACCCTTGGGGAAAATGGGTGTAGGGTACACAATGCCTCTCTGCTCTTTGCAACTTCCTGTGTAATTATTTCAAAATAAAAAGTTTAAACAAAGACTATCCTAACTGAATAGGAGATGAAAACAAAACAAAATCCAAAGGGGCTGTATGACGAGCCTCAAAGCTGTGTGTTTGCAATGTCTTTTCTCCTAAGCTGAGGAATGGAGTGTGGTCCTTTGGTAACATTTTTCTACCTTGCAAAAGTGTCAGGGCCTCAAGATTAAATGCTTTGTTTGTGTTTCTAGGTCTCCAAGCAGCTTTGAAGTATTTGGTCTCCAGGGGGGTCCGAAGTTCAGCACATTGCTGCCTAACAGTGCCACACCTGTCAGCACACACACAGGGGCAGCCTGCTGGCCTCTCTGGAACCCTCCTACTTAGGGAATGTGACCAGGACTTCAGGAAATCCCCCATGTAGGGCAACATTTTCCAGTTGAAAAAGAACTTTAAAAAGTGGAGGTGTGACTGTAGCTCCATTGAACAATTTTCTCAAGTAGAAATACACACTGCTGTCCCCGGTCTGGTCACATTCCACCTCCTATTCTTGGAAATTCTCTTGTAGGTACACATTGTTCAGACAAGAACCCCACGATGTTTCTCCTCTGGCTCTTGAAATCCATACTTTGGAGTGTCACACCCAGTAAACTTGGAGTTTTGTGGCCTTCGATGACTAATCAGCTGTCTGAGCCATGTTGGTTAAAGGACACGTTATCCTTTACAACTTGAACTGGAAGGGAGAATAAATTGAGATTTGTTTAGCCTGGTTTTCTTGGTGTCTAAGTTATTCAGCTCAACTCAGTACACATGCTGGCAGGCCTTGTGCTGGGCACTGGGGATACGGAGATGAATAAAGCACTCGTTGTCCCTGCCTTCATGGAGTTTGGTGGGAAAACAGATATTGAACAAATAAACACAGAGCAACATGCAGTAGTCCATGCCTTCTAGAACTCACTGCCAAGAGACTGGTAGCAGAAAAATAAACGAGGGAAGTGCCAAAGAGGTCAGGGAAAGCTCCTCTGAGGTGTCCCTTCAGCTGAGGGAGATGGAGTGAAGAAAGAAAGGTAGCACTGTGCTTCGGGTGTGTAACCAGTATGTGCAAAACAGGGAGGCAGAGATTCAGAATGGAAAGGGAGCTGGTTTGGCTGCAGAGTGTAGTGCCTGGGGGCTGTGGTGAGATTTGTCCATTGTTGAGGAGCGCAAAGCCTGCTGTTTCCAATGAGCCATCTGTTAACAAGCATTTGCTGAGACCCCATGGGCTGAGCTACACTTTGTGGGGTACAGAAAAATGTCTGGGCGCTGCCGTTAAGGAATTTTCGAGGTGCAATTGAAAAGGGTACTTGAAAGAGATGAGTTGTTTTCAATCTGTGAAAGGGTGAGCTGGCATTAGCAGACTGAAAATATCACCAAGACGCCTGACCAGCATCTGCAGCTGTTACACATTACTGGGGTCCAAAGGTCTGGCCTTGAGTGTCTTATTTTTTTCTCTTCCAATATTCTTACTTTAAACTGGAAAAAAAAAAAACCTTAAAAACAATCTTGTTTACTTTATCCAAGATTAAAGAGCTTGAACCGACTTGGATGGTCGAAATGGATTTTTAAGTGCTTTATGGACAAGTAGGCCTAATTGCTAAAATGCTAGGCTGGGCTTCTGTGACCCTTGCCCAGGCTTGTATTGTCTGGGTTTGCTTATTTACTCTCCTTGTTAGAGGTCAAAACTAAGTCTTAGATTAGAATATTTTAGTTTCTGAAGCTATGGATTGAAACACGTTCTCTAGAGCCATGTCACACTATGAGCAGTCGCTTTACATTTTTTTCCTTGAGTAGGCTACTCCAAGGTCTAACAGTGTCTCTAATTCAACGTTCTGTGCATGAGAACCTAGTGGAGTAGTAAAGCATCCAAGAGGTACAGATCACAATCCACATGTCTCAGGAACAGAGAACAGCCACAGAGAAGTACTGGAAACGGTCAAACTAGAGTCTCTGGCTTCTCCTTTCACCAATCATGGAAGCAGCTTTGGATGATAGCAAAAGCCCAGACGTTGAAAACCAGGTTCTCATTGCCAACGCCGTCACTGCAGGACGGTGTGACTCAGGGGGTGGGGAACACTTCCCTCTTTGAATCTCAGTTTTCCTGTTGGTAAACTCATGACAGTAACCTGCCTCCACCATTGGTTATGGCGTCTGAATCATGAGGGTGAGAGCTCCGACAATCCCAGTCATCAGACTCAACAGACTTCCAGTGAGAGAGTCCCTCCCCAAGACAAGAAGTTTTGAAAAATTTGCAGAAACCGTCCTCACAGTGTCAAAATAAATTATACCTAGGACATTTTCCCAGAAGCCGAGAAGACTTTTTAAACACTTTGTAAAGATTGATAGAAATATTCTTGGGAGATGCCTAGGGGGAGAGGGCCATTAATATGATTGTTTTGGAGTTGATCGTCTATTTAGCTGATTATTCATCAAAGGTGTGCATATGGCCTTTCGTTTTTTGCTGCGTAATTGCGGCAGTTGTGTTTCTCTCATTTTGCAAGATGGCAGGCAGGAAGTGAACTCTGCACTGTGGGCCCATCATGCAGGAAGGGGAGATCCAGCCAACCTGGCTTTTACGGACCCACGAGACTGTTCTGCAGGACCCCAGATGCCTGAGCTGGTGGCTCAGATCTGGGGACCCAGACTACTGGCTCTGTCAGAGGCTAGAGCTGCCTACCAGATGGGGCAGCCCTTCCATGTGGCTGCCCAGGCAGTGATTGCTGAGCAGCTTTCACTGATAACTAACCAAATATACATTGCTTTCTGGAGAACAAGATAAAGACTTTTCTAGAAACCTGCAGGGGAAGTAAAGTGAGATAAAAGCCAAACTATGAAGCAAACATTATTTTGTCAGGCACTATCTAGGTGGCTTGTGTATTGGATTGGGGGTGGTTCTTGCCCTTGGGAGAGACTCTCTGTCTGTCAAGGAGGTAGATAGCAACTTGAATTCTAAAGTGGGGTGTGGCAAGGACAGCAAGGCAAGTGAGAGACTCATTACTGCCTCTTCACAGGAAGAGGCCTGGGTAGGTTGACTTGGAAAGACTTAGAAGACAGAAGACACCAGACACAGTCAAGGGTGGAAGGCAATGACTCAAGCTTAACTAACCTAGGGGAATTAAATCAAAGTCTGCATCCTGACCAGAGGATCTCCCCTACAGCTTTCCTTTTCAACCCTCCCCAGAAGGCTTGTGGTGAGGCATGCACTCCTCAGAAAAGAGACTGAAGCAATAACCCGGGAAGAAGATAAATATCCCCAGGCTGAATAGTTAACATGAAGATAAGTGGGATAGCAATGCATTGCTGTCTGATCTCATTTCTTTCTTCCTTTTCCTTTCCTTTTTGATTTGGGGTCTCATTCTGCCACCCAGGCTGGAGTGCAGTGACGTGATATTGGCTCACTGCAGCCTCAGCCTCCGCAGGATCAGAGGAGCCTCACACCTCAGCCTCCTATGCATCTGGGACGACAGGTGTACACCACCATGCTTGACTAATTTTTGTATTTCTTTGTAGAAATGAGGTTTTGCCATGTTACCCAGGCTGTTCTGGGGTTCTCGGGCTCAAGCCAACGGCCTCCCAAAGTGCTGGGATTACAGGTATCAGCCACTGCACTGGGCCCAATCTCATTTCTTACCTTGCTATCTGTGGGCATTATCAACTTATTCATTGTTCCAATAAAGAATACAGAAGTGAGTGTAAACCAGTGTTAGAAGGTATTATTTGACCCTTGGTCAAGGGGCAAAGAAAGTAGAAGAGCTCCTGAAAATGATTTTCATGAAAATAGATCAAGTTCACTCAAATGTCATTTTAGATACGTGTAAGAACTATGTGGCCTAGAGAATTAAGTAATGAGAGATATGAGAATATTGCCTTTTTGTGCTTTGAAGCCTATGATATAAATGTCTTTATTAACACTATAAAGGTGCTGATTTCATATTTTTCGACCTACTTAAGAGGGGCTCAGTACAACAGTAAGGGTGGAGAGAAGGATGGTTCTGAGTTTCTGCAGCTCCAGGTCTGACAAAATCTCTCATAGGAAGTAACCCTGACTGCCTGAGCAGAATTTTATTTCTTTAGTGGGCAGGCATCTTTAAACCCCAGCAAGATTTAGAATTAAGAATAGAAAGGCTTAAGAGAATAGAAATCATTGCATTGATATTTTTTGTTAAAAGGGAATCTTTTCATATTTGACATTTTAGGTATTTATAATGCTAGAATTTGGCTAATTATAAATGAAAACCTTGAACTCAAGTTTAAAATGTGTACTCAATATTTGTTTTAGATTTGTAATTCTAGGTTGAATTACAATATTTAACTTTAGATTTAACATATATGTAAATTTAATATTTTAAATGCAAAAATTACTTATGTGCTCAGAAAAGTTTGTTAATTCAGAAAAAAATAAAATACTTGAAAACTGAATATTTTCAGTTTATGCATGCATTTTTAAATATTTAACTGTATATAATAAATTATGTTTGTAAACAGGACCAAATACTCAAATACCTCTCAGGAATGATTTCTAAGATCTGCTTATAAATTCGATCACAACATTTATAAGTACAAGTCAAAATTTACAAAAGAAACAAGACTTAAAAATTATAACTTTAATAAATTGAACGTAAATCTTAAACAAAATGAAACAAACCTTTAAATGATATTTTCTGTGAGTAAAAGCCGTCCTTGAGGACACCACAAAACTGACAGTAATTTGCTGACATTTTGCAGACTTTGTTAGAATTGTCAGTTCTCCAACTGATCATCTTTCAGAGAAATCCTCCAGTTGACAACCCTACCCATGAGGAATCAGACTTTTAGTGTCTCACTTTTATTTATTGAAAATTTGCATTTTAAATTTATTTTCTTTTTTGTTGACAAATAAATGAAAGTATGGTTTACAACATGATGTTTTGATTTGTGTATACATTGTGGGATGGCAAAATCAAACTAATTAACAGATGCATTACCTCATGTATGTATCACATTTTTGTGGTTAGCACGCAAAATCTACTCTCAGTAATTTTCAAGTTTATAACATTCTGCGGTCAGTATGTTGTACAATAGATTTCTTGAGCTTATTCCTGTTGTCTAATGGAAATTTTGTATCCTTTGACCAACAGGCATAGAAAGAACAGATATCACATGATCTCACTTACATGTGGAATCTAAAAAAGTCAAACTCATAGAAACAGAGTAGACTAGTGGTTGGTTACCAGAGGCTGGATATGGGCCTGTGGTTTTCGTTTTTTGATGTGTCTTTGTCTGGTTTTAGTATGAGGGTAATATTGGACTCATAGAATAAGTTTGGAAGTATTCCCCTCTCCCTTTTTTTTTGAAATAGAGAACTGGTATTAGTTCTTTTTTAAATGTTTGGACAGAATTCAGCAGTGAAGCCATCAAGTCCTGGGCTTTTCTTTACTGGGAGACATTTTATTACGGCTTTGATCTTTTTACTTATTATTGGTTTGTTCAGGTTTTAGATTTCTTCATGGTTCAATCTTGGTAGGTTGTATGTGTCTAGGAATCTATCCATTTTATCTAGATTTACCAATTTGTTGGCCTACAGTTGCTTATAGGAGCCACTAATGATCCTTGAAATTTCTGCAGTATCAGTTGTAATGTCTCTTTTTTCATCTCTGATTTTATTTAGTAGGGTCTTCTCTCTTTTTTTCTTAGTCTGGCTCAAGGTTTGTCAATTTTATTTTTCTTTTCAAAAAAATAATTTTTCATTTCACTGATGTTTTATATTGTTTTCTTCATTTCAAATTCATTGATCTTTATTATTTCTTTTCTTCTGCTGATTTTGGATTTGGTTTGCTCTTGCTTTTCTAGTTAAGATGCATTGTTATGTTACTCATTTGAAGTTTTTCCTCTTTTTTGATGTAAGCACCTACAGCTATAAATTTCCTTTCTAGTACTATTTTCACTGTATTCCATCGGTTTTGCTATGTTGTGTTTTCATTAACATTTGTTTCAAGAAATTTTTCAATTTCCTTCTTAATTTCTTCATTCAGGAGCATATTGTTTAATTTCCATGTGTTTGTATAGTTTCCAAAATTCCTCTTGTTATTGTTTTCTAGTTTTATTCCATTGTGGTTGGAGAAGATGCTTGATATTATTTCCATTTTTTGACTGTTTCAAAACTTGTTATCTGACCCAACATATGGGCTATCTTTGAGAATTATCCATGTGCTGAGGAGAAGAATGTGAATTCTGTAGCTGTTGGATGAAATGTTCTGTAAATATCCATTAGATCCATTTGTTCTGTAGTGCAGATTAAGTCTGATGTTTCTTTGTTGATTTTCTGTCTGGAAGATCTGTCCAATGCTGAAAGTGGGGTGTTGAAATTTCCAACTATTATTGTATTGAGGCTTCTCTCTCTCTTTAGGTCTAATAATATTGCTTTATATATCTGGGCGCTCCAGTGCTGGGTGCATTTATATTTACAATTATTATATCTACATTCTGAATTGACTCTTTTATCATTATATAATGACCTTTGTATCTTCTTACAGTCTTTGTCTTGAAATCTAATCCATTTTGTCTAAGTTTAGCTAGTCCTGCTATTTTTTGCTTTCCACTGGCATGGAAAATCTTTTTCCATCCCTTTATTTTCAGTCTATGTGTATATTTATGGGTGAAGTGTGTTTCTCGTAGGCAACAGATCATTGGGTCATGTGTGTGTGTGCATGTGTGTGTGTGTGTACACGTGTGCATATTTAATCCACTCAGCCACTCTGTGTCTTTTGATTAGAGTGTAGTCCATTTACATTCAATGTTATTATTGACAAGTAAGGACTTACGCCTGCCATTTTGTTATTTGTTTTCTGGTGGCTTTGTCATCTTCTCTTTCCTTCTTCCTTCCTTTCTGTCTTCCTTTTAGTGAAGGTGAACTTTCTCTATATGATTTTATTTCTCGCTTTTTGTATTTTGTCTATTCATTGTATGATTTTTTCACTTGAGGTTGCCAAGAGGCTTCCAAATACGATCTTATAAACCATTATTTTAAACTAATGTCAACTTACCACAGTTTGCATAAACAAATAAGCACCAGGAAAACTATTAAAAACTATACACTTTAACTTTGTTCCCCCACTTTTTAACTTCTTGTTGTTTCTCTTTATGTCTTACTATACTATGTATTGAAAAGTTGTTTTAGTTATTATTTTTTATTGGTTCATCATTTAGCCTTTCTACTTAAGAGTATTTTACACGCCACAATTACAGTGTTATAATAATCTGTGTTTTCCTGTATGTTATTACCAGCGAGTTTTGTACCTTCAGATGATTTTTATTGCTCATTAGCATCCTTTTTTTTCAGCTTGAAGAACTCCCTTTAGCATTTTTTGTAGGACAGGTCTGATGTTAATAAAATTCCTCAGCTTTTGTTTATCTGGGAAAGTCTGTACTTCTCCTTTAAGTTTAAAGGATGTTTTCACTGGATGTACTATTATAGGGTAAAAGATTTTTTTTTCCTTCAGCACTGTATATGTGTCATGCCACTCTCTCCCGGTCTGTAAGGTTTCCACTGAAAAGTCTGCTGCCAGACATATTGGAGCCCCATTTTATGTTATTTGTTTATTTTCTCCTGGTGCTTTTAGGATCCTACTTTATCCTTTACCTTTGGGAGCTTGATAAATGCATTGAGGTAGACTTCTTTGGGTTAAATCGGCTTGGTGTTCTATAACCTTCTTGTACTTCAATATTGATATCTTTCTGTAGGTTTGGAAAGTTATCTAATATCTGTTGAATAAACTTTCTACCTCTATCATTCTCTACCTCCTCTTTAAGGCCAATAACTCTTCAATTTGCCCTATTGAGCCTATTTGCTAATTCTTGTAGGCATGCTTTATTCTTTTTTATTCCTTTTTCTTTTGTCTTCTCTGACTGTGTATTTTCAAATAGTCTGTCTTCAAGCTTACTAATTCTTTCTTCTGCTTGATCAATTCTGCTATTAAGAGACTCTAATGCATTCTTTGGTATGTCCATTGCATTTTCAACTCTAGAATTTCTGCTTGATTCTTTTTAATTATTTCAATCTCTTTGTTAAATTTATCTGATAGAAATCTGAATTCTTTCTCTGTGTTTTCTTGAATTTCTTTGAGTTTCCTTAAAATACTAACTTTAAAATATCTGTCTGAAAGGTCACATATCTCTGTTCCTTGAGGATTGGTCCCTGGTGCCTTACTTAGTTCATTTGGTGAGATCATGTTTTCCTCCATGGCCTTGATGCTTATACTTGTTCATCAGTGTCTGGGTATTGAAGAGTTAGGCATTTATTGTAGTCTTCACAGTCTGGGACTACTTGTGCCTGTCCTTCCAGGCTTTCCAGGTATTTGAAGGAACTTGGGCCCCAACCCAAGTTCTTGGTTCTTGCAGACTTATACAGGTATCACCTTGCAGACTTATACAGGTATCACCTTGGTGGTGTGGGATAACTTCCAGAAGAATTATCTGGATTACCAGGCAGAGACTCTTCTTCTTTTTCCTTACTCTCTCCCAAACAAACAGAGTCTCTGTCTTTGATCTGAGCCTCCTGGAACTGGGGGTGGGAGGAACACAAGCACTCCTATCACTACCACGACAGGGATAGTGCTGGTTCAGACCTGAAGCCAGCACAGCACTGGGTTTTGCCCAAAGCTCACTGTAACCACCTGGTTCACTCAGGGCCCTAGGGCTCTACAATGAGTAGGTGGCAACGCCAGCCAGGTTTGTGTCCCTCCCTTCAGGGTGGCGAGTGCCCACAGGCCTCAGAATTCCAGAAATGCTCGCTAGGAACCCTAGAAATTTACCTGGTGTTCTATTTTGCTGCAGCTAAACTGGCACTCAAACCACAAAACAAAGTCCTTTCCACTCTTTCTTCCCCTTTCCAAAAGCAGAGGAGCCTCCTCTCCAGTGGCCACCATGAGCACTGACCCATAGGGCAGTCTGCTAGGGCACTGCCAATGTTTACCTAAAGCCAAGGACTCTTCAGTCAGCTTATGATGAATGCTGCCTAGGACTCAACCTTTAGGGCAGCAAGCTCCCCTCTGGCCCAGGGCAGGTCCAGAAATGCTGACCAAAAGCCTAGGCCTGGACTGGGGACCCTAAGAACCTACTTGGTGCTCTACCCACCTGTGGCCAAGTTGTTACCCAGGGTGCAAGACAGTGCTCTTTACTTTTCACCTGATTTTCTCAAACAAAAGGAGTCTTTCACCATAGCCACCACAGGTGTGAATGTTTTGGATCACACCTGAAGCCAGTAAGTCTCAGATCCCAAGGTCCACAGCATATTGCCAGTGTAATGTTGGCTATTCAGGGCCCAGGGGCTCTTTGGTCAGCAGTTGGTGAATCCTACCAGGTCTCTGCTGTGACAGGGCAGCACTGAGTTCAATGTAAAGTTCCCTAGTCACTGTGCTCTCCTTCTCCAAGTGCACAGATTTCTTTGCACCGCATGGCTGCTACCAGAGGGTGAGGGAGGGGTGGAACAAGCCCTCTCTTAGCCACCCTGGCTGGTGTCTCAGTAGTTTGTGTGCCCTGCCCACCAAGTCCACTGGCTCTGAGCCCAGCTCAGTGCTGGGACTTGCATAGGAATTGCAATACCTGTGGCCTAGACTGCCCCTCAAGTTCACTTAGGACCCCAGAGCACTCCAGCACACAGTGGCAGGGCTTTTAGGAACTCAAGCTCTGATGCTGGGATAGGTAATTCCCCTCTGGTTAGGGCAAGTCCAAATGCTCCCTCTGTGGGCGGATGTCAGCTGAGTACAGCCCAGTTGTGCTTTCTACTGTGATGGGGCAGCACTAAGTTCAATGCAAAGCCTCTAATCACCACACTCTCCCTCTTCAAAGCACACAGATTCTCCACACCATGCAGCCACTTCTGAGGAATGGGGAACAGGTGGCATCAGCACTTCAAGACTGTCTTTCCTGCTCTCTTCAATAATTCTTTCAGTGATATGAAGTTAAAACCAGGTACTGTGATTTTTCACCTGATTTTTAATTCTTGTGATGATGCTTTTTGTGTGTAGCTAGTTGTTAAAATTTGGTGCTCCTACAGGGGTGACAAATGGTGTAGGCTTCTGTTTGGCCATCTTGCTCTGCCTCCTTCTTTTGCTCATTTTAAAATTGGATGATTTGTGGAGTTTTGTTTTGTTTTTTGCTGTTGAGTTGTTTGAACTCCTTGTGAATTCTGGGTATGAATCCCTTGTCAGATGGATAGTTTGCAAACATTTTCTTCCATCCTGTGGGTTATCGCTTCATTTTGTTGATTATTTCCTTTGCTGTGCAGAAGCTTTCTGGCTTGATATAATCTCAATTGGCTATTTGTGCTTTGGTTGCCTCTGCTTTTGAGGTCTTACACAAAAATTTTTGCCTACACCAATGTCCTGGAGCATTTCACCAATGTTTCCTTCCAATAGCTTCATACTTTGAGGTCTTAGATTCAAGGTTTTAATCCATTTTGGTTCCATTTTGATTTGTGTCTGTGTGTATGGTGAGAGATATGAATCTAGTTCATTCTTGGCGTATAGTTATCCAGTTTTCCCAGCATCATTGATTGGAAAGACTGTTTTTCGCACCTTTGTCAAAGACGAGTAGGCTGTAAATGTGTGGATTTATGTCAGGGTTCTTTATTCTATTCCATTGCTCTGTGTGTCTGTTTTTATGCCAAATGCCATGCTGTTTTGGTTACTATAACTTTGTGGTAAAATTTGAAGTTAGGTAGTATGAACCGTTAGCTTTATCCTTTTTGCTCAGGATTGCTTTGGCTCTTTTTTAGTTCCACACAAATTTCAGGAATATTGTTTTCTATTTTTGTAAAGAATGTCATTGATATTTAAATAGGGATTGCATTCAATCTTTAGATTACTTTGGCTAGTATTGTCATTTTAGTAGTATTGTCAATATTAATTCTTTCAATCCATGAGCATGGAATATCTTTTCATTCTTTTGTGCCCTCTTCTTTTTCTTTCACGAGAGTTCTATAGTTTTTCTTGTAGAGATCTTTCACTTCTTTGGTTACATTGATTCCTAGGTATTTTATATTTTTGTAGCTATTCTAAATGGGATTGTGTTCTTGATTTCTTTTTCAGATTGTTTGCTGTTGGTATATGTAATTGCTACTAATTTTTGTATGTTGATTTTGTATCCTGCAGCTTTACTGAATTTGTTTATCAGTTCTAATAGTTTTTTGGTGGAGTCTTTAGGTTTTTGTAGGCATAAGATCATGTCATCTGTGCACAAGGCTAATTTGACTTACTTATTTTTAACTGTTTATTTGGATGCCCTTCATTTCTTTTTCTTGCCTAATTGCTCTGCGCCAAGCCCAATTTTAAGTGGTTTAACCTCGTATATGAAGAAAGATATCAAATAAAAGTAAGAAATTAAAAAGAGTCTGTATATAAAAGACAATACCCAAAACAGAAGAAAACTCCAAAATAATAAAAATGATTATATTATCCCCAGAGAAGTACATTTACTTAACCAGTCATAGAGTGCCTCTTAAGTGCTTATTATAAAAGCTGAATAAGAGAAGAAATGAAAGAAAATGTCACATGTATAAAACATGCATAGGAAATTGGGAAAAAGATGATGGAAAAAATAGAAAAATGATAAAATACCCAGAGAATAAATTTAAGGCATTCAGCATCAAATTGATGAGTTCCAGAAAAAGAGCATATAGTTGAAAGAAAATGGCTAAAAAACAGACACATTTCTTTTTCATTGAAAGGGCCCAGATTGGGCTCAATACAATGAGTGAAAAAGTATCCTCTCCAATATGAAACTGTGAGATTACAGAATATCACAGGTATATCAGAACTCCAAAACTCTTCCAGAGAGAGAGAGAGAGAGAGAGAGAGAAAACTAAAAGTCAGAATGTCAGGGATGGGTCTTCCTAAGGGCAATTCTGGATGTTAGAAGACAGAAAAA
This sequence comes from Theropithecus gelada, assembly GCF_003255815.1. Classification (NCBI taxonomy): domain Eukaryota; kingdom Metazoa; phylum Chordata; class Mammalia; order Primates; family Cercopithecidae; genus Theropithecus; species Theropithecus gelada. Next base: position 99,422,641 of record NC_037669.1, read on the forward strand.
ACATCTTCCAAATTCACCTATAATTCTAGAGGCAGTCAAAGTATTTAAGTGTGAACCAGAAATAAAGGCATGGATTGAAAAACAGAACCCATAAGGCATTCTTTTGTGGGAGATAACTGCTGGATGTATTGTAGTAAATTAAGGGAGTAAACCAAGAAACAGGAAGACATGGAGTCCAAGAAATGGTCTCCAACAGAAAATACCACAAAGGGAAGTCTCTTGCTAAGGATTTTGTAGCGAGTCTAGGGAACCAGCCCTCTCAGATCGCAGAAGAGCCAAGGCTCCAAAAGAGGGATCTAAAGGGAATAAAAGGGAACTATTTACTTAAAGGTCATCTGATATGATGGAGCATTCCAAAAGAAAACACTGATAAGTGTGTGATAGATCAGATGCAGCGTGTGGGAAAAAATATAGGTACATAAAAAAACCCAGGTCAATGAATAAAACCAGGTGACCATTAACTTCAGGAAAATGAAAAAGAGTACAGGAAAAAATATAATACTCTACTTTTCACTGTGAATGTCATTTACATAGGCACAATAATGTAAACATTGACTTTATTAAAAAAACTAGTTAGCATTTAGAAGGATGGGAGTAGAGAAGTGGCCTTTGGTGATATTACTATGAAATTTTGAATCATTTTTACAGGGAATCAGTAGATTCTAAACACTGGCAATATAAAATTACTTAGAAATATGCAGGTTAATATCAGGAGAAAACAGTTCAAGGAGGCAAAAATAAATTGCTTCTAGGAAGTGGGCTTGGGGACTGGATAGGTTGCAGGAGAATTGTAATTCTTTATTCTAAATCTTTTGATATGATTTGACTGTGTAACTATTTGTAGGCACTACACTTGCACTGTAAACCCTCTGTGTACAGCTTCAGATTGTCTCTACCTCACCTGTGTTATTCAAACCTTAGCTGTGGTAACCAATTCTACACAGGATCTGACCAGCTTCCTGCAGGTGTAACCTGACAGTGTCTTGCCTCAGATCCATGCTCTGCACTTCTGACTTCATGCCCTTGGGCTTCTCTGTGAAATACCATGCAGGAGCCACTGTGGGAACCCACTCACTTCTCACATCTGTGCAACCTGGAAATGCAAGGGAGTTAACACTCCAGAAGGCAAACTTTTGACCAGTGGAGAGTCCTGAGCTGGTGGATAAACACATCCTCTTTCTTCCTCTGGACAGACAGTTTTGAGAGAGGATTCATGGCAATCTCCCTGGATAGAGCAAACAAGTCACCTATAGTCATGGCTGAGCAATAGTGCATCTTTGTCCTATCTTCCTCCTTCCCACTGTCACTGTCTGGACACTCACGCCATCCTCTGGATCATTGTCTCAGTCAGCCTTTGCTTTCTTGGCAAACCCAAGAAAAGTCTAAAATGATTAAAAACTTTTAAACAAATGCAAAATGGAAAGATACTTTCTAAAAAAGATGAAATTTATAAGAAAGATCTTTTTAGATCTTTCTAAAAAAGATCTAAATGGAAGATGATACTGCAACAAGGAAATGCAAAGTGTAAATGCAGACTTTTTGCAACTGTAGATAAATACTTGAAAAGGAAAACTAATGGTTTAGAATTGATAATTTCTTAGCAAAATTGAAAGTTGAAGGAGGAAAGAAATGCTATAATAAGTAAGAAATGCTCCAAAGTTTCCGTCACAAGGAGTGGTAAAGGGGATTGGGCTGGCAAAATGTCTTGTTGGGGAGAGAATGGCCATAGTTTCATCTCATATATCAATGGGAAATATAGGCTTAAATATGGTAATGAAGATAGGGAGGAACCCACAAGCAAAATGGAGAAGCATAATAACAGTTGGAAATTAATGGTGGTAGTGGGGGCGGGGGTGGTAGTATAGAAAAAAAACTCAGTCAAGCACCATACTAAAAATATATATATATAAATCAGTAGCAACAAGTATAATAAATAGAAAACATGAACAAAAGGAAAAAATATATACCATTTAAACTAATAATCATAAATAAGTTGACTTCTCCTTTTTTTAAAAAAAAAAGAAAAGGACTCTCAGGCTACAATAAAACCCCACAAAATTTGCATCTATATAAAGTATATGAGACATACTTAAAAATAAAAAAAAAAGAAATGTTTATTTTAATCTTGATTTTAATGATCAAAGATATACCAGGCAAATGCAAACAATTAAAAAACAAGAAAGATGACAAGTTACTATAAAACTTAATTTGAGGCTTACACCATGAATTGAAGAAAAGAACTAGATTGTTTATGATAAAAGAAATAATCCTTGAGGATAATAAAAGAGCTACAGACCTTTGTGCATTCAAAAATATAATAGTAAACTATAGAGCAAAAACTCCTAGAAATATAAGGAGAATTTTATACAATCACAATGACAGTAGAAGGTTTTATTACATCTTTCATTATTTGGTATATTAAGGCATTAAAAACAAGCAATGTAGAAAGGATTTAAATATTATAACCAACAAGCTAACTTAATAGCTCTCTATGATTTTGTTACCCTGGAAAACATGTTTAGAAATCAACATATACTTGACCACAAAAGAAAACAAACTATCTCCAATAAAAGATTTTACAGGTCACATTCTTGGACCACACTCCTTGAAGACTGTAGCTGTCTTTGTTTCTTCCTGCTCCCCATCCCCCTCCAAAGGCGAATAAATCAAGCTTTAGGTAGTAATGAGAAGGCAAGAAAGGGAGAGCAAGGGGAACTGGGGTTCTTGGGTGGCTACTATGAGATAGCAGCTTCCATGCATTAGCCACTTTTCCTATTTTTTTAAACCCTGTTCTCAACACCTTCCTGTGTAGGGAAATTTCATCCATTTGCAGGGGACGGATAGTTGTTCTTCTTATTCAGTATTTGCACACCATCAGACCCCTATAAACTCCAGCAAAGTCCCTGCCTTCCCTTGAAAGAAAGAACTGTACCTCTGCCCTCAAATCCAAGGCCTCTTTCCCATCTCTGGGTGGCTGTCTTCCACATCAGTGGTAAAATGGGGATTGTCACACTGACCCACTTCTCAGCGGGGCTGTGAGATGCAACGACTAATTACAAAAGCTAATAAAATATTTACAGAGCTTACAGCACACTTTGGAAGTGCAAAGGTGTAGTTAATAAAAATAATGACGGTGCTAGACAAACACTGCTCAGAGCCTAGTGCCACTCTCAAGAAGAGTAAACAACTTGCCAGGGTAATTTCAAGCTCTATTAGACGCTTGCAGCAAGTATCACTGTTATCCAAGAGGAGAGAAAATCTGCCATGCAGGAAATCTTGACTGAAGGCCACAGCCCAGCCGTGCAGAGCAATGTGGTTTGATTAAAATGAGCAGCGACCTTTTGTGCAAGTGCTGGGATCTCTGGGCTTTTTCAGAATTCAGGGAGGTAGAAGTGAGTTGGCTCCTTGCCACCTTGGGCTCAAGGTTCTAGGCCTTGCTTGTTTTGCAAAGAGACCCCTCTCCAGGAATCTGAAGTCCAGACTCCTCTGGGCTGGCGAGGACCAAGGAATGGAGGGATCTCTTAGTGGAAAGTGTAGAGGCATTATGGATCTTTGCAGAAGACACTAGAAAGAGCAAGTAGCAGAGTCTATTTAAGTCATAAGAAGAGGGGCAGAGGATCAGATGGTTCCAGACACAAAGACAGAACCCAAGCTAGGAATTTGGTGCAGGGGACTGGAGTTATAGAAAAGCTGATAGGGCACATAAAAGGAGACCGTGAGGTGACCTAGAGATCAGCAACAGTTAAGTAGGAGGAACGAAGGAGGAGGTGCTGTCACCTGAGCCCTGAAGATGTGAGCTGGATCCATAAAGAAGATCCTGCCACTGCCTGAGACACGAGACCCAAAGCAGAGAGATAAGGGGAAAAACCCTGGCTTCTGCCCTCCTACCTCCCACCCTCCAATGTCCTGTCTGTCTTCCTTCCATCAGCCAAACCGAAGCAGAAGCCGATAGATAAGGAAGCCTAGGAATTGCGATTTGCATGGCTGGCATCTGCAGCACAGAACAGGGCAGGGGAGGGCTTGAGGGCCGATAGGCAGGTGCTCAGCACTTGAGGTGGGAGTAGGGTGGGTGGGGCCGAACAAGGTTGGCTCAGTTATATGGGATGCTAGACTCTCACCAAGAATCATGGGAAGCACAGATGGGTGTGTAACCCGGGAGTCACTTTCCTCATTTCACACGCTAGACAAAGAACAGGTTGTGACCTCTGGCCTCCCACCTCCCAGCTACCTAATGACCCATCACCTGGTGAGCTAGGCTGGTCTCATCCACTGCCCATAAGAACAAGCCTAATGGTCAAGGAATATGCTTCTGGCCATTAACACAGGTTGTAAAAGTGCCAATGCAGCCAACCCTTAGGGAGCCTATGAACACTCCCTCTCTGAGTGTGAGTTCCAGCCCGCATCAGAGGCTCACTGCAAGGGTCAATCCAATCCTAACTGGTAAACCAGATTCTAATACTATGAGGGTGTGGAATTCTAGTTACAGAAAGTCACCTGCACGCCATCACAAATGACCAAACCTGACAACAGGGTCAGCAACAGGGCAATGTATTAAAAATGGAGTATGTCCATCAGTTGTGCGACTGCAGGAGGCAATCTAGAAAGTTCCAGACAAGCCCTTTTTAAATTTTCCTCCCCAAGAATGGTGTTTAAAATCGTAAACTGTCTTATGAATCAAGCAAGGAGAGTCAAGTTCACGGGATGTTAATTTAATGGCTCACTCGGGGCTTTGACTAATTTTGTTTCTGTGACAGTGTGATAATTTTACAGACTCCAAACAAGAAGTGAGAAGTAATTCATTTCCATTCACTCCGTGTCAACAAAACTGAATTATTAGGAACCAAACACTCCTTTAGGTGGGTTTGCTAGTGGCCAAACTGGAGACCAGAACTCAGGAGTCCAGGCTACGGGTTGTGCATGTGGCGAGGTGGGGAGAGCTATTGTGTTGTTAGTGACCCCCTCCCCCCGTATTCTGTTCAGAGTCCCCTTTTTCTTTTCAAATGGTTTGACAGGGACTGGTCATTCCTGCCTCCCATGGATATAACACTGTTTCTGTTTCTGGGGCTCTAAGAGTTTCAGATTTGATCCTTATCCGGGAGCTCTCTTAACTCAACTGTTGGGAGGATCAAATGAGAGAATGCAGTTCCTGGTGCCTCTCACCTTACCTCGGAGCAGGAGTTCAAGCAATACAAACTGCTTTAGCGCTTTTGCTGTTGATGTGTTGTTTGATTGGCAGTTGTGCTGGTGAGTTTCCATTTGCCCTTCCAATCCTGCTGACCTTGCGTCTCTTTCATCCCTGTTTTTGTTTGTTGTCATTGTGGTTGTTGTTGTTGAGACAAAGTCTCGCTCTGTAGCCCAGGTTAGAGTGCAGTGGCACGATCTGGGCTCACTGCAACCTCTGCCCCCTGGGTTCAAGCGATTGTCCTGCCTCAGCCTCCTGAGTAGCTGGAATTACAGGCGCACGCCACTCTACCCGGCTAATTTTTTGCATTTTTTAGTAGAGACGGGGTTTCACCATGTTGGCCAGGCTGGTCTTGAACTCCTGACCTCAGGTAATCTGCCCTCCTCAGCCTCCCAAAGCGCTAGGATTATAGGCGTGAGCCACCATGCCCAGCCCATCTCTGTTTTTGGTGTGGCTATAGGAGGCGCTGACAGGAAACTGCAGGATTAGGGGAGCATTAAGTTGGGAGGTGACCCCACTGCTCTTTCTCTCTGCCAAACCACAGATAAATGCTGTGGTTCTTCCCCAGAGACCACAGCTCTTGTGCAGGTAGTCACACCCTCCCTTTGCCACCTCAGGAGTGGGGGAGCTAAGTGCTCCCCACAGCCACTGGCCCCGGGTGCTTCCCTGCTTCCTGTTGTCTTCCTAACCCTGCCCTTATCCTCAAAAATTATCCTTTTGTCAAGTGAAAAGAGTCAAACTCTGTAATATATTTTAAAGAGGTTTATTGTGCGTCAAATATTAGTGACCAAGGCCTGAGCCACAGTCCCAAGAGGCCCTGTGCCCTCGGGAAGGTGCCCAAGCTGTTGGGCCACAGCTTGGTTTTACACGTTTTAGAGAGACACGATCAATACATATGGGGTATATATTGGTTTGGTTTGAAAGGTGGGACAACTCTAAATTGGGTGGGGTGAGCTTGCAGGTCATAGGTGGATTCAAAGAGTTTCTGGTTGAAAGAATTGTTATTATGATCTAAAGTCCTGGAATCAACAGAAAGGAGTGTCAGGTTCAAGATAAGGGATTGTGGAGACTGCAGTTCTTGTTATGTACATGAAGCCTCATGCATGGCTGCCCGTAGAGACTATGGTTGACAAATGTTTGCAATTCAGATCTCTAAAAGGTGTTAGACTCTCAGTTAATCTCTCAGGACTGGGAGAGACTGGAAGGGGAAAAGATCTAGTTATAGTAATAGATACCCTTTACAGATGCAATCCCCTTGCCCCCTCCACCGCCACCGAACAGCTTTGCAGGCCATTTAAAAATATGACAAAGAAACATATTTAGGGATAAAATATTTTGATTTCCTTCTTTTTTCTGTCTGGCATGTGGTATGGTGCCAGAGTCAATGTCAGAAAGCAGACCACATTATATAGGGTTAAATCTCTGGTGAGATTTTTACAGTTTGTAGGGCGTGACTCTCCAGTCCCCTTAGATAGGAATTTGGGCAAGAGAGGAAAAAGAGCAGAGTTTAGTCTTCACTTTGTTACATTCTACATTTGAGGGTGCCCTCCTCCTTTCTGCCTGATAATTGAGTAAGCTATATTTCACAGTTTAAAAAGCAACAACAAAAACCCAAAACAGCAACACCCAAAAACCCCAAACCAAAATACAGTTTGAAAACTCTCAGGACCTTTGGCCAGCTGTGGCCTGGGCACCACTGTGTCTTTGCCATTTCATCTTTTTATTTATTTTTTTATTTTTATTTTTATTTTTATTTTTTTTTTATTTATTTTATTATTATTATTATACTTTAAGTTCTAGGGTACATGTGCATAACGTGCAGGTTTGTTACATATGTATACTTGTGCCATGTTGCTGTGCATTTCATCTTTTTAAACTCCCCATCAGTAGGGTTGTGGGAGAGGAAATTGGAGGAATTTGTACCAAGTAAGGTGATCAGGCAATTGATTTATGGCCTATGAATACAGATTTACGGAACATGTAATATTCCCATCAAGAATATTCTGTCTCACTGTAGCCACAGGTATTCTCATGTACCAGTGCCAAGCTCACAAGTTCTATACCCCTCTCCCTGTAATGAAAGATTCTTAAGAGAGGCACCATACCCAGACTTTCTCTGGGAAACTGAGTACACAGATTTCAGCACCTAGAAAAGTACTGGGCATATCACAGGCACTCAATAGTTATTTGTAGGTTAATGACTACATTCTGGGATATATCTACAACCACCATGGTTGGTATGTGGGGCGGAGTCAGAGACCTTGAGCTTCCTCAGTGCAAACTGTGGCTCATGTCTCCATGTCTACGTGTGCAGGAATCATCTGTAGAATCAAAGTATCAATCTTTGGTAGGTACTGGCAGAAGCATCCAATTGGGTTTCTGATTTTAAATAGTCTTTTCTAAGGGAATATGCCATGGATTCTTGAGGTTACCATTTCATTGCAAACCCCCAATTCTAGCTTTTGAACTGACTAAAAGAAAAAAAGAATGAGGGGACTTTAAATCTCTGCACCTAACTCTGCTAGCTCACAGCTGAAAAACCTTGATCAGAAGTTGCCCACAGGATGACTCACACTGAAATGAGGGCCTTTTCCCTGAACCATGTGTTTTTGTAACGCTAATTGAATATGAGGGAACTACTTAAGGACAAGGTTAGCTTTTCAGGTGAAGTCTCTGGTTGGTCTGGCCTGGTAGTGATGAACTAGCCGTTCTCAGGACCAACCCTGGATGTAGGAGGCTGCTTTGTTCCTGTGGTTTGGCTCCCCAAACTAATGAAATTGCTGGCAGAGAAAGGGGAAGAAAGGCCTGAACCCAGGAGGAAAAAACAGAAGTGGTCCAACCCTGCTCAGTGATGTTTGGGTTTTGCCGATAAATACTGCAGCTGTTAAAAATTATCATGATCAAAATTCCCGCAGGATAAACAGGACTTTACTATTGAGCATTTGAAAGTCTCTAGGCCTGACTCCCCTTCCTTCTCCAGCTGAAGCTTGTCTTTATGGGTACTTTTGTGACAAGACTTCTTAAGAACATAGGTACTATATTTTAAGCAGAGCAAACTGTGGTTAACCAGGAGCCTTGGGAAAGCTACCCTCTACCTATTGTCTACCATTTTCCTCAGCTTGCTAGAATCAGCAGAAGGACCTTCCTAGTCAGGTGCGACAGCCTCATTCCAGCCAGCTTGATTGGTACTGGAGTCCTTTTGTGACAGTGGTTGGTTGTAATGTTCTAGATCTTTTCAAAAGGATGATGTATTAGGGTTCTCCAGAGAAATAAGAGAAATAGAAATAATATAATGTGTGTGTGTGTGTATATATATATATGAATACATACACATACTCGATTATAGGTATATATGTATACATATACATATTCTATGTGTGTGTATATATACATGTACGAGAGCACTTCTGAAAGCTCTCTCTCTATAGCTTTATGAACTTTATATTACATATAATAGGGAGACTTTAAGGAATTGTCTTACACAATTCTGTGGCCTAGCAAACCTGAAATTTGTGAAAATTCAGGCAAGAGTTGATGTTGTAATCTTGAGGGGAATTTCTCCTTCTTCAGGAAATCTCCATCTTGCTCTTAAGGCTTGCAATGGATTATATAAGGCCCACTGTCATTTGGAGGGCACTCTTCTTACTTAAAGTCTATTGATTTCATGTTAATCTTCACTCAAAGTCAGCTGATTGTTAATATTAATCACAGCTAAAAAGTACCCTCACAGCGGCATCTAGGCTGGTGTTTGACCAAACAACTGGGAGCCATAGCCTAGTGAAGCTGACACAGAACATGAACCATCACAGATGCTGATACAGATCACCTCAAATACATACACATTCCAACAGACACTGTCTCCTTTGGAGAAAATAGTCATCCCAAAGAGAGATATATGGAGATACACAAAGAGAGTAAGAAAGGGAAACATTGTACATTTTAGCAAGATCTGGGTGTTATTGCCTCATTTTACTTTCAGTCGAAATAAGTGCTGACTGGCACTACGAATTGCATGTGTTTTCTCGTGTGCCATGATTGGCAGTACCCCTTGAAGCACTAGAGTCCCCTCCTTCATTATGTTCCTCTCATCTCCTCGCTCTCGCCTCAGGCACAAACAGGACAGCAGTTGGGCTGCGTTCTCTAAGAGGTGCGGTCACTGTGAGTTAAAGATCCAGAGCATAGGCATTCTCCCTTCTCTGCTATCCGTGAGAGAGAGCAGGGGCCTACCTCTCTGCATATATAGGTCATGATGGTAAATAAGTTGCAAGTTTTCTTTCCCGGATTATCCTTAGCTTTTCTACTTAAAAGCAACATATGCAAAGCCATTTCGGATGGCCTGCTGTATTCACCTGGGATCTGAACAAATGAACACTACCATTTCTGACATTTTAAATAAGTGAGGCTTTCAATAAAGTCCTGTCCTATGGGCCGACTCATAATATCCACATACATTAAATCTGAGGTTCATTTTCATTATTTTTTTTTCCTATTTCTGGATGCTTCAATCAAGGCTATTTTCTAAAATGTAATTCATATTAATATTTTACAGATTTATATTTACTTTTCAATAGAATTAAGGACTTGACTCAACAATGTTAAGAAAAGCAGATAATAGATATTTATGTGATAACTCTAATTTGAATAGATTATTATAGTTTTTATTTTATAAGATAATGTTGCAACACACAATATCAAAATTTAAAGTGTTCAATTGTTATTATCAAATGCCATCATTTTTAATGACAAACTTCCCTCTATCTGTTTACATTGTATAATTATCTGTAAACAGATCACCTGAACCTTAGTATTTATTTTAATATTTAATTTTAAATGACTTCCGGGTTATAAATTATTCCTGTATATTTTTCTAAAGAGTAGGTCAGCAGGGACTAGGGTGACCAATTCACCATTCTCCCAGGACTTTGCAGATTTTAGCACTGAAAGTCCTGCAACCAGGGTAGCTCTTCAGTCTCAAACTTGAATATTTGGCTACTCTAGCAGGGACAGGGCTGTGACCTGGTCTGACCATTGATTGAATGTATGTGTTGAATCACCTCCTCATCCCCCTCCTCTTCCCTTCACTTGTAGCCTCAAAATGAATTCTGTAATTGACACCAAAGTGTTGGTGTTGGGGCTAAAGGGAGACAGGAATAAGCTGGGGGGCAGGATGGTAAAGGGCTTACAGAGGTTTCCAAAGTGGAGCCTCATTTTACATTGCTTTTATGGGGCAGGTCCTTCTTTCTCCCTTTTGGGGTTCAGTACTATTTTCCTGCCCCTCAGCTGGAGCTTCTTTGTGCTCTGACCTCTGAGCCCCAGGAAATCCTGATGGAGAATGGCCTTGCAGCCCTCAGGTACCAATGGCTGAGTCTGTGCTTGTTTATCAGTTGCTCTTCTGAATGGACTCACTTCATAGGAAAAGGCACTATTAGAATTTAACTTTCCAGAAACATAGAAGGTATGGATGAGAGAATTTTTGTGGGTGAAGTGAGTGGGTTTATAGAAGTACTTAACTGTTACCAAAACATATTTAAATAAAGAGAAGAAAACAGCAAACACTCATTCCACAGCACCTGCCTGCACAGAAAAAAAGAAAATATAAATGAGAGGGCAAGAGAGGGTGAAGAACTCTTGTCCTAATATAGTTTGCTTGATCTGTCCCTCCTACTGGTGGAATTTCCTTTAATGACACTGTAAAATCCCAGTGAGCCTTGACCTCTGGGAGCATGAATTCCAACTCCACCAAGTTCTGGCTATTTGATTTGTGGCTAAATGCTTAGGAATCATGAGCTTCAGATCCCTCACAGAGAACAGTGGAAGTAAAGATACTTATCTTGAAAAGTTAGTCTGAGGATTAAATTAGATAATGTGTGTGAAGATTTTAGCCAAGTGGTGACATATAATAAATGCTCAATAAATACAAGATTACTCTGTCTCCTAACCTTAATTTAATTTCATAAATATTAAAATTAAGATATTCATTCATTCATAGATCCACTCATTCAACAAATACTTATGGCACTGAAAGGCAGCTGGAGAGTGGGCCAAATGAGAAAGACAGTGGCCCACTGAGAGTGAAAGGTATGCTGGCGGACTCAAGTGAAGTAGAAAATGTCGGACATGTCACATATGGCCTTGTGTGTCATGTGTTACAGAGATGACCCCTTCCCACTGAAAATTGTGCTATCCCTTTCAGAATACACAGTTGCTCCTGGGAAGTGGCTGGTCAATCAGGAACTACATTCCTGTCATCCTCACATTTTGATGTGGCCACTTCTTGCCAACAAATCAAAATGATACATGTCATTTTTAGCCTGGGACATTTAAGAGAGAGGTTTACCTCCCCAGAGCTCTCTTTTCCATTCTCCCAGCTAGAAGCAGATGTCTTCGAGCCTCTCAACAATAGTAAAGTTGCTAGACAGAAGATGGTTCCTAAACCACAGTTTAAAACCATTGCTAACTAGGACCACTCACCTTGGACATTATGTCCTGAGAAACAACCTTCCACTGGGTTTCAAGCATTATGTGTTTTGTGTTCCATTTGTTACAGCAGCTAGCATTACTCCTACTTATACATTGTGCTAAGTTATTTTGTGCAATGTGTAAGTTAGAGTTACACATTGTACAACTATTATGCAAAAATTTTATTTGGAGTCCTATTTTATTCTAAATGTAGACTGAAGCCATGGACGGGTTTTAAGCAGGGAAATGACATGACCTGATTTTTGCTAGAAAATGATTACTCTAGCTAAACAAATTAGGGGAGGGATTAGGGACCTAGAATTGTACAGTAATAAACGCAAGAGGTAATAATGGCTAAAAATACGGTGGTAGCAGGAGAGAGAAAGAGAGAGAGAGAGGGAGAGAGAGAGAGAGAGAGAAGTTTTGGTATGTGGGATCCCTAGGGTAAACAATGTGAGTAAGGGAGAAAGATATTGAAGATAACTCCTGTGTTCTGACTGGAGTGCCAGGTGCCAAAACGAGGACTCTGGGAAGAGTCCCAAGTAGGAGTAGAGCAGTGCAGAAGTGGGGACATTTCTGTGGGCACCATCTCTTGTCTCTGTCAGTCTTTGCTGTGCAGCTAATCTTCATGGGATGCTGCCGTGAGCTCCGCATTATCGGATGGCGTCTTTGGTCTGGCTAGCATAAAGCAGCCTTTCATGCTAAGTAGCAAACTCGTCATGGCATGCATTCCTGTGTTCATTCATTCACTCAACCAGGCACTGGGCTGGGGGCTGGGAAGTTAGCACACAGTTCTGTTCTTGAAAAACTCAGTCCTCACACTCCCAGTCTTTAATAGCTTTTATAAATCTATTATAATGGAATCATTATCCAGAAATAGGTGGTTGGAGGAATTGACAATTAATACAAATATTGCTCCTGGTATGAAATATGAGGGGGAAGGGTGTGAGGGGCAAGTGCGGAAAGGGAGCAGGTAGGAACAGAAAGGGCAAAAAAGAATAGTTTCCCTTAAAAATGTACAAAGTGTTTCCATCTATAAAACTCTATGGGATACTTAAAATGTGGGAGGGAGACATCAAGGCCCAGAATCTTTACAGCATCTCCCCAAGGTGTCGCAACTAGAACAGTCTTCCGCTGCAAGGGCCGTTCTTTTCTCATTGTATGCCACCATGATGCTTCCCTGGAGAGGGAACGTGCTGTTCATAACTGAGTTGAGGAAAAATGGTTGGCTCTGGGGATCACGGAGAGGCTGCAGCTACAAAGGGGCAGAGGGTCGCCTCCTCACCTGCAGAGGTGCTCAGGCCTGCCTGGCCATCTACATTGGGTGGGTCCCAGTGGCTGGAACTAGTTTGATTGGGTTTCAGTGTAGAGCCATAGGGTGACTGCAGGCTGTGTCCCATGGAGCCCTGAGGGCCAAATTCTGTCTCCAAGTCAGTGAGGAGGGCGTTGGGCTGGAAATGAGGACATGCTGAGAAGGTCAGAATGAGGGAAGGCAATAGACCTATGGTATGTGGGAGACGCGGCCTGGCTCACAGGCCTTAGGGCCTGAGTGAATGTACTATTAGGGGCCTGGCTAGATCCAGTTAGAAGCAAGGCTATTTCCTCAGAGCCAGGAGGGCTTAGAGTGTGCACACCCATGGGCACATGTGAATGCTTACAAACATATGTATGCATATCTGTGCTCAGAATGTGTTCCCTGGCAGTGTGGGGTCAGGATGGATAGAATGGAAACAGGACTATTAGAAAGCAGATCCATGGGGAAGACGGAAGAACTATCCCAGAAAGCACCTGTTTCTCCCCATACTGGCTCTCTCTGCATCACTGGGTCTTTCGGTTTGGTCTTCAGGATTTATCACAGAGCCAGTCTTTCCTACATTGCTCTGATTTTACCTAAGGAAGTTTGCTGAAGACCTGGGGATGCTTCCAGGCCTCCCCAGCGTTGAAAGAACCCCATAAGCCTCTGCTGGAAAGAATCAGGGGCAAAAGGCACACAAGGTGCTAGTGTCAAACACTTGGATTCTCCTGTTAAACTCAAATGTGCTTTAAGGTTTCCACCCTCTGTAAGACTTTTCACAAATATATGCGTGTAAATCAGCAAAGCTCTGCTGCCATATTCAGGTGCCTTGATTTTCAGTTTGCAAAACGTGGTCTCTGTCTCAGCTCATACTGAAAACAGATTTCCTGAGGGTTATATTTTAACTGCAAAGTGTCTCCAACGTGCCAGGCACTCTGAAAAGGCTCTTTCCATCCTCTGACAGCCCCAGGAGTTTAGTATTATTAGACTCCCCATTTCACAGGTGAGGCCTCTGAGGTTCGGTGAGGTCAGGCACCTTGCCCAAGGTCACACAGCTAGGCAGCAGCTCAGGTAGGGTTTGAATCCAGACTGTGGGGCCGCAGAGGCCCTGTCCTTAACTGTGCCCTCCTCCTTCTGTGTGGAACAGAGGCCTCTGTTCTGCCTTGTTGCACTGGATGGCTAATAGGCTGTCTTCTGCACTAAATTCTGACCTTGGAGGCAGGAGCTGTTTCTCATTTACCCTCATTCCTCCAGCTGGGAGCACAGGGGCTAGCACACAAAAGCAGCGTACGAAGGCTCGTTACCTGTTTGCTGCTGGGACTGGAGAGGCCTGCCAAGGTGACCAGGCCCATTCTCTTGCCCCTGCCTTCATTGTCCAGGGTTCTGTGCACAGCAACCTTACCCAGCCCTTTTCACCCTCATGATGGTTTTCCCTCCATAGTCTAAATCTCTTCTAAACAAGCTTCTCTGACAGGCCAGGTCCTGGTGCATGACCATAGGCATCTGTCGTTTCTGTGCAGGGCCAACAGGAAATGTGCCCACAGTGCTGAACAGTAAACAATTTGCAACCAGAAGCAGGCTCAAGTCTCAGCTATACTTTTCTGGGCTGAGCACCAAAGCAGGCTGTGATCCCTTGTTACCTCCACAGCAAAAATCCCTCTAGTTCCAACAATGATTTATCAAGTGAGCTCGCTGACAGTTTCACAGTGCTGCTTCAAACCTTCCTTTCATTTCAGGGCACAAGAGGTAAAATCCAGTGGTCAGACAGAATGGGAGATTCAACTTACGTGTATGAACATAGGCACTGTTTCTGAATGGGGAGATAACATTCCATGCTGCTTGAGTTTCTTCCAGAATATTGCCCTGAGGCCTAATCAAAATGAGACAAAGAGATTCACCTTTTCCACTTCACCAGTAGACTTGGAAGAGAAGGGAATTAAATCGTATGATCCTAACCACAGTTCCAAAATGGTGGATTTTTACTCAACAAAACAACTGACTAAAGGAGGGAGGAGGAGGAGTGGATTAATTGAGCTCCTACTAGGTGCCAAATTTTTATATGTCCCTTTAATAGCCGCAGTAATTTATGAGGTGACTTTTTGAGGTGCATTCAGGGATGAGATTGAGACTCAGAGACTGTGACTTGCCCAAGGTCACATGGCTAGTGGGTTACAGAACCCGAATTGATCAAAGGTTTGCGTGACCCCAAAGTTTACGCTGTTGGCTGGATGCAGTGGCTCACGCCCGTGATCCCAGCACTTTGAGAGGCCGAGGCAGGAGAATCGCTTGAACCTGGTAGGCAGAGGTTGCAGTGAGCCGACATGTGGTCCCTGCCTTCCAGCCTGGGCGACAGAGTAAGACCCTGTTTGAAAAAAAAAAAAAAAAAAGTTCCCACTGTTCCCACCTCACAGTGCGGCCACAGACCTTTCCACCTTTCCTTTACTGAACAGCCTGCAAAAAAGGATTTTCCAAATTGCTGCAATAGATGACTCTAACATTTACAAATACCATGAACATATAAATAAAATACTTCTATTTTGAACACTTATCTGTTCAGAGATTTACATGGTACATTGTTTTATACTAAACTATATTTTTGAAATATCATGTTTTTGAAAAGCTATCCTGACCTACCTTAGTAGAAATAAACCACATGAAGTAAAGGTGAAGAAAGACAAATGTTAGCACCATTCCACTAGGTGTTTCAGATTTTTTCTTTCTGACTGAAGCCAACAGACAGCATAGTCAAACAAGGAGACAAAGTTAACTATTAACTTGGGGGTGAAAAGTCAATAGTGAGAACATTCTTTGTATTACCCTGACCACACTCCAGCAAATATTAACATATATGGGCAAGGGCACTTTCCTGTAAGTATATAAGTGTTGCATATGCTTACAAAACATCAGCAATGAAGGCACTGTCCAGTGCTAGCTCCTCCTGTTACAAAGGCCCAGAAAATTGACTTGCCGAAGGTCACCTCACTAGTTAGAACTAAGACCCTAGAGGAGAATGATCCTGGTCCTCTCACCGTTGTGTGATGGTTGGATAGTTAGGTCCTGGTGGAATACATAATATTGCAATACATGGCATGATCACTGCCATTTACAAACAATGATGAGCTCATCATGAACTTAAATGCAACGCAATATCTGAACCAAAATTTGAGTTTGGTAACCACTAGCTATGTGACCTTGGGCAAGTCATGATCTTTGAGTCTCAATCTCATCCCTGAATGCACCTCAAATAGTCACTTCATAAGGTATTGTGGCTATTTAAGGGATATATAAAAATTTGGCACCTAGTAGGAGTTCAAAATTCTCATAGTCTATGAGAATTTACCTACTTACGCTTGATCTTCTGCCTCCAAGTGGTATGGTCTGGAAGTCAATGGATGGATAAATGTTGATGCCATTGCTTTCTAGACTTGAGTTTGCAGTTTGGTTTTCTAGAAGCAGCATGACATAGCAGAAAGAGAACAAAGCTGGCATCAGACTGAGCTAAGTCCTCAACCAAACTCTTTCAGTGTTTAGTTGAGTGGCAGGGCAAGTTCATCTCCTCCTGGGTCTCACGTTTCCCACTGATGAAATGGAAATAACTGTATCTACTAATCCCAATGTGAGAGTGGATTGAATACCCGTCCCCTCAACAAGATTCATGTGCACCCAGAACCTCAGAATGTGATCTTATTTGGAAAGAAGGTCTTTGTAAATGTAATTAGTTAACTATAAAGATGAGATCTCACTGGATTAAGGAGGACCCCAAATTCAATGGCTGATGTCCTTATAAGAAAAGGAGAGGACACAGAGAGGTACAGAGAAGACCATATGCAGATGGAAGCAGAGATGGGACTTACCTGCCACAAGCCAAGGAATAATGAGAACCACCAGAAGAGGAGGAGGCAAGGAAAGATTCTTCCCAAGAGGCTGCGGAGAGGACATGGTCTTGCCAACACCTTTATTTTAGACTTCTGGCCTTCGTAACTGGGAGAGAAAAAAGATTGTGTTGTTTTAAACCACCAAGTTTCTGGTAATTTGTTATGGCAGCCCACAGAAATTAATGCAGTCTGCAAAGGGCTCAACAGGGTGCTTATCACATAGAAAGTAATTGATAAATGCCTCCAATAATTATTATTTACACCTCATAATGTTCAAGCATCAATCAGAGTATTCTGTAGTGGATGGCAGAAGTATGGCAACTGCAAAGTCAGAAAGGCTAAGGTTAGAATAACAGGCTTTATTAATTGAGGATCTGCATCTTTTTCTATTTTTTTTCCACCCAAATCCCAAACCCTACTACTAAAAACAAAAACAAACTTTATTTAAACAACTAACTTTAACTATACATCTTGACACTAAATTTTAAAAGAATCCACAGCAATAAAAAAATTCATAAGAAATAGGTATCTAGGTTCAGTTTGGAAAATTTTTCAAACTATAAACTCTAATTATCTATATAGTTTAATCTAACTGTGGCATTAATTCCCAAATTTCCTTATAAAATATTGTGCTAGCCCTGAGGGGAAAAAAAAGACAATGGAGAATACAAGTGGGGTGGCTGCCTACATCAAATGGTTACAAAAGAAAAAGGACTCAGGGGCCGGGCGTGGTGGCTCACACCTGTAATCCCAGCACTTTGGGAAGCTGAGGCAGGTGGATTACAAGGTCAGGAGATCAAGACCATCCTGGCTAACATGATGAAACCCTGTCTCCACTAAAAATACAAAAAAAAAAAAAAATTAGCTGGGCAAGGTGACATGCACCTGTATCCCAGCTACTCATGAGGCTGAGGCAGGAGAATCACTTGAACCCGGGAGATGGAGGTTGCAGTGAGCCGAGATTGCGCCACTGCACTCCAGCCTGGGCTACAGAGTGAGACTCCGTCTCAAAAAAAAAAAAGAAAAAAGACGACTCGGGGCAAGTGGAAAAATTCTGTTTGACAAGGAGGAGGGAGTGTTTCCAGAGGGGAGCCAGCAAACAGGACAGAGAGGACAAGTGCCATGAAATACAACCCAAGATGCTGTGCCCTGGCCCACCATGACAGTGGTAGAAAGGTTGAAATGCTTCTTCAGTTTCAAACCTCAAAACAAGGCTTAGAATTTCACTAGAGCCTACAGCTTATACTCTTTAAAAACCAACACCACCAATGTCACATAGGGTTAAGGGTTGGGCCACTCAGGATGGTGATCTCAGAAGGGAGGGTCCACCTCCTGTGGGTGTGAGACAGACTATGAATGCACAGCTGAAGCACACCTTCCCAAGCAGGCTTCCCAGTCCAAAATGCCTGCCCACTTCCCTGGTCACCTCCCACGACCCCACCTGTGGAAATGGCCATATCTCTATCACTTTCCTTGGCCCTTAAATATCATTCATAGGTCCACAGGCAGATGCCTTACCCAAGCTGACCCAATCAGACTCTGTTTTGGGAATCTGAAGTTTAGAACATATACAAATATGACTGGCAGTCTTTCCAACAGAGTCACATTAATTGTAGACAAAGAGGTAGTGTGAAACTACAGACTTGGCTGGGCATTGTGGCTCGTGCCTGTAATCCCAGCACTTTGAGAGGCAGAGGCAGGTGGATGACCTGAGGTCGGGAGTTTGAAACCAGCCTGGCCAATATGGTGAAATCCTGTCTCTAGTCAAAATACAAAAATTAGCCAGGCGTGGTGGTGAGTGCCTATCATCTCAGCTACGTGGGAGGCTGAGGCACAAGAATTGCTGGAACTTGGGAGGCAGAGGTTGCAGTGAGTGCAGATAGTGCCACTGCATTCCAGCCTGGGTGACAGAGTGAGACACTGTCTCAAAACAACAACAACAGCAAAACAAACAAAAACAAGAAAGAAACTGCAAACTCTCAGGGCTGTGGACTTCACACAGCTCTGATCCCAGCCTTCCTGGGGCTGGGATTTCCCTGTTTCTTGGATTCCATGAGCTACCTTAGCAGTTTTTAGTAAATTCCCATAATGTATTAATTAATGGCTTCCATTGCTTGTACTAGTACCATAGCCGTGTCCTCTGGGTCGCACCCAGGGTGTAAGTTGTATGGATGGCCTCCCTGGCCAGGCAAAGGGTGTGCCGCAAGGAGTACTGGTAAATAAGCCAAGCAACACAGCGGCTGAGCATCAGTAATGCAGTGGGTCGGTGGGGATTATCTCAGTAGCTGGCACAGAATCTCAGATAACACACTGGCTGAACATCAATAATGAAAGGGGTTAGATAGAATTACTTAGTAGCTGGCACCAAACTCTTCTTAGTAAAGTGAACTGTCCTTGTCTAAAAAATTTTTTTAAATAAAAAATTATTCAAAAACACTTTCTAAAGGTGTCCAGTAGATGAATTTCCTGAGAGGGAGAGCTATGGTAACAGAAGGAGTTTTTGGAATTCTCAGGGCATTCAAGAAGGAACCAGGGAGGTGTTTTAAGTGGGGCAAGACCTGCCTCTTGCTATCTGCCCTCTCTCAACCTTGAGAAAAATTCACCAAATGTACATATGCTACATGTGAACAATTGTTTGTTGTTGGAACAAAACATATGCTTGAGTTTCTCATTGGAATTGATGTGTTATAAAACATTCAAGGAAGCTGGAGCCTATGAGGCAGTGGACCCAGGAGAACAGAAACTCCCAAGACTTGGCAGGAGCCTGAAAGGGGGTTTTAGATTTCCCCTGGCCATGGAATTGGACTGGAGGAGGTGGGAAGGCAGTTCCAAAGCAATTTCCCCTAAACATGAAGGAAGAAGGGGGACCCCAGTTCCCCCCATTCACAGGGATATGTGAAAATGACATCCCTGAGCAAACACATTTCAGTTTCATTCCCTGTAATATGTGGGGATGTTCCTTTGGCGTCTTTGCTTGTCATGGACCCCTTTTCTGAGAAGAACGTCATTCAGCAATAAAAACCCTTCTCATATAGGGCCTCAAGGTAAAGGAAAGGTAAACCTTTACACTTGTTCCTCTTAGAAATGCAAGGAGTGTGAATCAGGGGACTCTAGAAGAAAAATCCTGGCTCTTTGTCATTTAGCAATGAGCTGGCTAAATGGCCTCATGTAAGCTATAAGAACAAGGATTGAGATGAAAACTTTGCCTCTGGATAGAAAGAAGTAGTTATGAAAACTGTACCGGATGCCTCCAGTGACCTACATCACATTTCCAGGCCACCTCTTCAGCGACACCTACAGAGAATGATTGTAGGCAAACTCAGGTCCACCTGACTTGACAGCATCTAGTCACGGCTAAGTTCTTTAACTTTCTGCCCCAATCCTCTCCAAGGCCAGACTCTCTCTCTCCGTGAGCTTAAGTGTATGGATAAACTCTCAGGGGCAACCCCCAACTAGTGGGAAGCCGGTGGCTAAATGCCTGACTCCCATCCTTTGGATGGACAGATGTAGGAGATATTTATTTTTTATTTAAAAATTTTTTATTTTTAATTTTTGTTGGTACACAGTAGATGAATATATTTATGTGGGTACATGAGATATTTTGATATGGGCATGCGATGTGTAATAATCACATCAGGATAAATGGGGTATCTATCACCTCCAGCATTTATCCTTTGTGTTACAAACATTCCACTTATAGTTTTAGTTTGCAATTAAATTATTGTTGATTATTATAAAATTATGAGAGTCACCCTATTGTGCTATCAAACACTAACTTTTATTCATTCTTTCTATTTTTTGTACCCATTAATCATCCCACTTGCCCCCAACCTCACCCACCACCTCCCCAGCCTCTGGTAACCATCCTTCTGCTCTCTAGCTTGTAGAAGTTATTTTTGATGACACTTAGGAGGTCCCAATGGAATTGAGCCCCTCTTGCACACAGTGGCACCTCACTTCTTAACATCTCCCTTATTGGCTTCTCCTCCTCCCCACCTCATTCTCCTCATGCTATCACTTCTGCTTCCTGTGGTCACCTCCCAAATAAACTAGATGCTCCCTAGTCATTAGCTCTATCTTAGGTGCAGTTTCAATATTATGCCATTTTGAGTGAGATGGAAAGCAAATGGATTTGGTTCTGGTATCAGATGAAGAAGCAAGCCTTCAAATGTTCTGATGTCAGGTGAGAATGTCAGGTCAAATATGTTCCAGAAATTCTGAAAATACGAGGCCCCAACTTCAGGACTACATATTCATCAAGCAATGAAGACACAGTCAATTCTTAAATAATCCCAACTCTCTCGGGCGCCTTAGTGTTTACCTTGTAACTGCTGCTTACCAGTGGATGGACTGGCTCTTCTGTTTTAGGCGAGTGCAACTCCCTCACTTCACTCATGGCCAATGTCTTGTGAAGTGAACAAGTAATAGTCTTAGAAATCCAGTGGAATTGCAATGGTTCAAGGAATACCTCTTTAAAAAGTAATATATAGCTCTTGAAATGCACATACTGGGGGAAGCCAGCCGCTGTGTAAGAAGTCCAACTATTCTAAGACTGCATGCTGTGAAGAAACCTAAGCTAGCCATATGGAGAGATGATTAGCTCTGTTTCTGGTTATCTTAGCCGGCTATCCTATCTGGTTATCTGTTCTGGTTATCTTGGCTGAGTCTCTGAACATGTAAGTGAATAAGCCATCCTAGACATATGGTCCAGTTGAGCCTTCAGATGACTTCGGCTCCATCTACCATCTGACTGCAACTGCATGAGAAAGCCCAAGTGAGAACTTCCCAGCTGATCCCAGTCATGTAAACAGTGAGGGATTATCAATTGTTGTGTTAGGCCCATAAATTTTGGAGTCATTTGTTATGCAGCATCAGATAACTAATACATTCCACAAAACTAATATGTGGGAGCTACAAGTTTGGCTTCACTGGAATGCCGTATATATGAACAGAGGCTCCGGAGATGAGGCTTGAACATGAGGCACCATGAGATTGTACGGGGCCTGACAGGCTGTTCAAGGTGGTAATCTATTCGGTGGCTGTTGTCCTGGACCAATAAGAGATGATGATGTTCTGACTTGGGCATGGCCGTTAAGGATGGAAAGGTGACAGGATGGAGCTGACAGGGCTTGTTTGTCTGTTGTCTGGCAATTGCAGAGGCTCCACTGTGTGTTTGTTGAGTGAGTGATGGATGGACGTGTGTAGGCTGCGTCAAGCAGGGCTGTCTGTGTGTTAGTTTGAATGACTGTAGCTGACTAATCTCTGAAACAGGATTTAGGGAATAGTCCACTGACTTTTGCATTGTCATATAGACTGCAATCCAAGAGGTTCAAATAATTGAACCCATCTTCCACCTAGAAGATGTTACCTGCGACTCTGGCAGTCTTCCCATAGGGACATGTCTAGGACAGCACCTGGGAGGTCTGCAGAGAAGCAGCCTCCTAGAGCCGGACTCATTCCTTTGCAATCCAAATGTTGGGCAGACAGCCTCTGAATTCAATTAGACAGCTAGGTACACGACGGAAGCAAGGGACAAGGAAGGGAACACTGGGGTTTGGTTTGCAGTTTTCATCAGTTGCTGGAACCTTCATTCCTGCTGGAGTGTGTTTGGCTAGGAGTGAGAAGTATTAATACGTTTTCTT
The DNA here is from genome assembly GCF_003255815.1 of Theropithecus gelada. Lineage (NCBI taxonomy): Eukaryota > Metazoa > Chordata > Mammalia > Primates > Cercopithecidae > Theropithecus > Theropithecus gelada. Next base: position 99,445,093 of record NC_037669.1, read on the forward strand.
TTAAAAGGGTGTTTAGAGAAAGAGAGAGAGAAAGAGAGACAGACAGAAAGAGAGAGAGAGAGATTTGGGTAGAATAGGGCTTGACACAGATGAAAACAGGATATTTGCTTTGGAAGCCGGGCAATTGACTGTACAGAGGTAAAACCAAATATGATCAAAGATACAAGAGACAAAGAGACATAGAGATTTCACGGAGCTATTCTTGAAATGAAAGGAAACTAAAGTTTATTGAACATCTCCCAGGAACCATCCATATATGATCTCATATAATTCTCATGGTAATTCCAAAGTTAGGAGTAATTATCTCCATTTCACAGATATTAAGTCTCAAGGTCACATAAGGTAGAAATTGAGAGAGCTGAGAATCAAACGCAGGCCTCTAACTCTAGAGCCTCTGTGTTGTCAGTTTCATGCTTTCTCAAGGGCGGGCCCCGGAAGGACTTAGAATCTCCTTCCTTCCCCTTTTACCTTCAGCCTGAGACCCTGAGTCCAGGAGAGCCACCTTGTTATTCTCTTGATTCAATTCGTTTGGTTGGGTGGGGACACAGTGAGGGCCAGAGGGACATAGGGCAGAGCTAGAACATTTTCATGAATAGGCCCCTCTCTTCCCAAGACCACATGGAACCAGCCTCCTGGGGCATGACACCTTTGTCCTCTTTATGCTGGATTTACTTAGGGAGACTCTTCTATGTGCAGGGGGGTGCCTCAGAGGTCAATAATAATAATAACCAGTATTTACTGAGCAGTTTCTATTTGTCAGACTGGAATACCCAGGATACCTGCATCATGGCACTTAACCCTCTGAAGTTGCTGCCTTTAATCTCCTTATGTCACAAACCAGGCATGAAACTCATCTCATCCCGAACATGACCAAGATTACTCAGAGAGCACTGAGCTCTGCTGTCCCCCAGGGTAAAACAGAATTGTGCTGTTCTTTCTTGGGCAGGGTGGTCCCTCCTCTGACTCCCTTCTTGGCTCTTCCAGGAGACAGCAGACCCTGAGCAGTGCTCAGGAACAGTGGTGCTGAGTGTTTGGAGGGAAACGAAGGGAGTTAGTTCCCCGTATTATATCTCGGTGGCAGCCTCTGGGCCTCCACGCAATCCTGCCCAGCTCCTCCTTTTCTGAGCTATGTGGTCAGCGTTGACCTCTACTGGTCAGGGAGCTTCTGCAGAGTGAAGGCATGTGTGTGTGTGTGAGTGTGTGTAGTCCCCATGCTACCTTATCACTTGTCCCTCATGCCAGCTGCCCCTTCTGTCTTGAGTACCAGCATGCCCCTTGAGCCTTCGTATACTGGCAGTTGTATGGCCCATTACCACTCCCTTTTCTTCTGGAGCATTCACTGAACTCTGCCAAAGGTGAGAAATCTCAGGGGCCTAGAGAGGTGACAAGCTTTCCCAAGGTCACACAGCAGGCTGTAGCAGCCTGGGATTTTGACACCTCCCTCTCTTGTTTCCACATGAACAAGGAGTGTTGTGTCTCTTCCTTCCATGGCTCACCACTGGCCTCAAGCTTGATGACGCTTTGTTACCCAGACCCAGAGCTCCCAATCCCACACACAGACAGCCTCCCTGGTATCCTCCTTGCTTCAAGCTGCCCTCAGGTTAGGAAGGCCCAGGGAATCTTCCATTGGAAGCAAATGGACTTTCTCAGCCCCTGAGCCAGCTGCCCCTCGAACCCCTGGAGTTGAGTCCCCACCCCTACTTTCACAGGTAAATGGCTGTGGCAAAGGTGGTTCAGGGGGTCGTTTGGTACCTGCCTGGCTTCAACCACAGGTGGAAACAAAGGCCCAAGTCCACTCTCATTTGACACAAGCCCCGCTCAGTGTCAGGCAGGCATTCAAAGCCAGGGTCTTTTGCGGGTTGAAGCAATACCCTCTGTCATCACTGCAGCGAACAGTTTCTTGGCTCTATTTTTACAATTCTTGTTTCAGATTTCTTTAAGGCAAGGCTTTCCCAGGAGTTCGCTGAGTCAGATACTCCTCGAGGGAACCCAGGGGAAAGTTGGCCTGGGACTACCACATGCCCCAGTGGGGGCCCTTCCTCAGGAACCATGTGGTCACCTGCTCCTCCCCCATGTTTTGGGAAGACATAGAGAGGACAGCTCTGGGACCTGCCAAGGCCAGTCTCTGAGCCCTGACGCTTCAGTGACCGTGGATTTGGCTAAATCCATCTGTCAGAGCCTGCAGGGCCTCATTCACTCACCAACATACAAGCCCGTAATTCTGGAGGGCCTTCTGTGAGCCAGGACGTGTTCTGTGGCCCAGGACTGCGGCACGCTGGTGCAAACTCCTGCAATGATAGGTGAAGACACTGAGGCCGAGGCAAAGCCTCTTCTGGCCAGAGCATCCCTCCCTGCCTCATAGCTCCCCTTGGAGGAGGCCTACACCAGAAGAACCATCTCCTCCGTTCTCCATTTTCTTTCTCTCAACTCTAAATTCTCATTTAAAAATAATAATAATAAATACATATATAATATATACAATAATAAATAACATATATATATGCCTGGCCATTTATTTATTTATTTATTTATGGATATATTTGGCTGGGCATGGTGGCTCATGCCTGCAATCCCAGCACTTTGGGAGGCCGAGGCAGGCAGATTTCTTGAGTCCAGGAGGTCAAGACCAGCCTGGGCAACATGGCAAAACCCCATCTCTACAAAAACACAAAAAAATTAGCCAGGCGTGGTGGCTCACACTTGTAGTCCCAGCTGCTCAGAGGCCTGAGGTAGGAGGATTGCTTGCGCCTGGAAGGTTGAGGTTTCAATGAGCTGTGTTTGCGCCACTGCACTCCAGCCTGGGTGACTGCCTGGCTGTCCACAGGTGGAAACAAAGTGAGAGTGAGACTCTGTCTCAAAGGAAAAAAAAAAAAATTTTTTTTTTTTTTTTTGTAAAGAGATTGAGGTGAAGCCAAACTCCATGGGCTACATTTAACTTGTGTTCTCTTCCTGTGGAAATAGAGAATTCTGGGCTTGGTCCTGCTCAGGTCCCACTCTTGTAAGCAGACACTTCTGTGCTTCTGCCCTGGTGATTAGGCCTCTGGGTGACTTCTCTGAGGCTCCCAGGGATCATTTGCCTGAACCAGGCCGGGGACTTGTGATAGTCTCAGAGCAGGGAGGCATTGCTCCCAGTCTGGGGGTAGGAGGGGACCCATCCCATCCCTGAGGGCGTAATTGTTTCTGTGAGTATAAGAAGCTTTAATTGAAGCAAACCATCAGGTTGGTGTGAACAGCTCGCAAATCACAACAGGAAATGAATTACACTGTTGAGAACAAATGCTATGGAAATTTTCTTCACAAAATGCATAGAGAGAATGGTATATCCTGCTAGATACTTGTACCAAATGGTTAGATGTGGAAATAATTAGCTAATTTCGTTTAAGTTTTGAGTCTTGGTTTGTTTTTCTTTTATTCTAATGTAACTCTCTTTAGTATAATGGCTTGGTATGTATATATAAATGTGTCTGAAAGCCTGCAGTTTAGGAGCTCCTCCCCTTAGCGGTTTCTCTTTTATTCTGCAATCAAGAGGCAGCGATATGTCCAACTTGTAATTGGCTTCACCCCATAATTTCATCACGTCCCTCACTGCCGAGGGGATATGATTCTTGCACGTCACATGGGGACCTTCTTGGATCCTCTCTGTGCCATTTTTATAACCCAATACATGAAATTTGCACTATTTTTAACAAAATGCTGTTTCATTTCACATTTTCTAGGATGGGTTAAGAAAAAAAAAAAGGTTGTTAATTTTATTTATTCTTTCATTTATCTATTCATTTATTTTATTTGTTTCTGTCTTGGTTTGGGTCCTCTCCAATACAGCCTGAAACACCGGCTTGGTGCAGGCAAATTTTTGAAAGGTGATTCCAGGGAGTAGAAGTGAGCAAGTGGGGGACTGAGACGAGAGAAGGAAGAAAAGTCAATAAAGGGCGAGTTATTGAAGCAAGTCAAAGCTAGTTATTGCCATGGTCCCTGGAAGCTCAATCTCTCTGGGGGCTCTCTCAGGAACTGTGTAGAACGCTCTCAAAACTGTCCCGGTGAAGAGGAGGCTGGGGCATTTCCATGCCAATTCCCATCCCGCTTTGACTAAGGGTTTCTCTGGGGGATGTCAACTCCCCCATTCTTCTGGGCTATACTTGTGTTGATTGTCCTGGTGGCTTTGCAGAAAGCCCTGAGGCAGGAAAATGGAGAGAAGCTCAACATTGCTTTGCTTAGTTCATTGCGGGATTAGTTCACCGCAGTTACGAGCTGAAGTCAAAGGGTAGAAATGCATCTGCTACAATATTCCTCATTCGAAAGAAAAAGAAAGAAGAAAAAGGAAAAAACACCCAGGTTTGCAGTGGTGTACACAAATGCCTATGGTACAGGAGATAAAATATGTGAAGAAATTGGGCAATGAAGGGAGAAAATAATAGAACAAAAATTCCCTCAGGACTTCTTAGCAGCCAATGCAAGGAGAGAAACAGATTAGTTGTACAATTTAGTGTCCACAAAACAAAAGCAAACTGTTGCTCAGGCAAACATGACCTTCCCCATGGTCCTCAGAGCAAAGGCACAGTGTCACTGTGCTGACATTGACATTCCAATGGTGAATGCAGTGACCGCTCTTCTCTCTGTCTGATGTCATCACAGTCTGATGGTGGAAGAATTAGTCCTCAAAACAACAAACAGCATAATATTCTCAAACTCATTGTTTGGACAGGACTCTTTCAAATAAGTAACAGGAGCCTAATTCAACTCAGCCTTAGCAGGTAGGGACATTTGTTGGCTTGTGTGCTTTGACAGGCAGGAGTGAACTGACTCAGGCAAAGCGGGGGCCAGGTGTTCACATGTTCTCACCAGGATTCAGTCTCAGTCTATCCAGATACAGAAGGTATTAACGGACAGATCACATCTCTGCAGACAGACACAGGCAAGTTTCTGTGATCCACATGCTCTTCCACCAGAATGACATAGGATGGAAAGAGGAAAGCTGAGCAGGACAATGCAGCAGATGTCCCCTGTACCCACTGTAACCTTCCAGGGTCCAGGTTGACTTCAATACTCGGAGGTTGGGAATGACATAATATGGTTCTCACCATGCACAATAATTTAAGATGATTTTTGAAATTATCCAAATGATATGAAACAAACCCCTGTTTGCTTAAGGAAATGGATGAAATCCACTGTCGTAAGGGAAGGGGTATGGCAGAGCTATTGGTGCCCCACCTATAGCACCTTTGTGTCACCACTCACATATGCTGACAGCACTTGAAACTATCCTGAGGGTTTTCTCTTTCCACAGGATTGAGTTTGATGTACTCATGGGATGGGGCAGAAGTATGGGTAGCTACTGTCCCTAACAAATGACAGTTGGGAATTGGAGGATACATACCCCAGCTTCCTCACCCCAACAACACTGAAGCATGGTCTGTGCTGTCTTCCAGGGTACCCTGGTAGATTGAGCCACAGTTGACTACGGGGGTAACCTGCCCATTAATACCTTCTGCCCTGGCTTCCTTTCTTTCACTCACATTCTCACCCTGTGCTGGGGCTTCCTGGGATCATCTTCCATGTAAATTACTTGCACTTAAATTCTTGTTTCGTCCGCTTCCAGAGGAATCCAACCTATGAATGGTCTTATTTATTCTCTCATTTCCAGAAACATTAATTATACTCCCCCACCTTCAAGTTTCCAAAATTATAAAGTCTGCTCTCTGGGTTGGCAGATTTGTGTTGTTTGCTTAGAGATGAACAAGGTCTCCCAAAGGTAGGAGGAGCTCAAGATGACCCCTCTTAGATTTGGAAATCCCCAGCAATAGCCTAATCCTAAAAGAGAGAAAGATGGCTTACCTTTGAGTTGTAATGGGGCTCACATGCTCACATTATAATTCAAGGTCTGGGTTTTCTGCTCAATGTCCAATCACGGCAACAAGACTTATCGCTCAGCTTTAAACTTCTATTGGTTGTTTTAGATGCAGCACAGCCCAGGAAAGAATAGAAGTCAAACCTCAGCAGGGGTTTGCAACCTGGATTCCTAGGTGAGAGACTACATCAGCACTTTGTCCCTGAAGGCACAGGGAACCGTGGATTTGTAGTCATTTCTAATGGAGTCCAGACAGGTTATAGCCTAAGAATGAAGATAATTCCCCTGCCTGAAATATATGGATTTATTTCTAGGTATACCTCTGTCTGGTTGAAGTAGGACCTTCATTTAAATGTAAATGTGGATTTTGAGAGTGCTCTTAGAGAAAGAAAAATACCCAAGCCGACATCCAGGGCCTGGGGGAAGGTGCGCAGGTTGGCTTGCGTGCACTAATGCTGCAAAGGTGCACAAGGGGCAGCCGTGAAAAAGATAAGTCAAATGAAAGTGAAAAGAGAATAGATAAGCTGAGGATTAGAAAACAAGATGATTTCATGTCGGGTGGGTTGGCTGCGGAGACCTATGGAAAGGTGTTCATACTAGAAGAGTGTTGTCCAGTTGAACTTCCCAGGAAGAAAACGCTCTCTGTGCTGTTCACAAGTGGTTACTGAGCAGTTAAAATGTGCTATAAGAAACTGAACTTTTGATGTTATTTAATTGTAAGTAATTTAAATGTAAACAGCCATTTGTGGCTAGAGGCCATATAAGACAGCACAGGTCTAGAAGCTTCTTGGTTGGGGAAAGCTTAGAGACAGACCATTCACCTGGGATATTAGGCCTGGTAATTCTCCACGAAGGTGGAGTGGGTATATCAGAATTACACTGTCAGGAGGAGACACCTTTCAACAACACCCATGTTCTTTTTCTGATAAGCACCTCCTCCTACCATGGGAGGAGTTCTGCCCAGTTCTGCAGTGAGTCACCATCATCTAAGACAGTGTTTGTCCCTCAGAGGTCTGGGGACAGCAAAAGAACTTGAGAACTCCTGAACGAGTGAGCAGAAAAATGGACATTTTCTTTTTTTTAAATTTATTTTTAGAGACAAGGTCTTACTATGTTGCCCAGGCTGGTCTTGAACTCCTAGGCTCCAGTGTTCCTCTGACCTTGGCTTCCCAAAGTGCTGGAATTATCGAAGTGAGCCATTATGCCCAGGCCAGGAAAAAAAGAAAAAAAAAAAGGTCAAGAAGGCATAATCTTATTTAGAATTGATCTTGTTCTGGTATATTGTTAAAGACCCATTTCAATTTTCTGTAAGACAAGTGGGGAAGTCATATCTATTTACCCTATGTATGTGGAAGGCCTGCTGTGTGCTCAGCTCTGTGCTAGGCATAGGACCTGTCATGGAAGGGGTGGGGAGGTAGGGAGGTGAGTCATCTGTCCCTAGTCGCACATTCATGACTGGGTTTATATACATGTATGTGTATTTATCTTATGCTTGAAATGTGGTATAAATTCATCTTACTTATCATTCCAGGAATGCTCTTGGGAATGGCACAGATTTATTTCACTTTGTTTTTGTGTTTGCATAATTTGGTAAATATAAACATTGAAATTACAACTAAATATTTGTGAACCGTGACTGGGCATTTCTTTGATCTTGGCCTGACTCAGCTCGCTTCACTAGGCTCACTCATGCACCTGTGGTCCGCCAGTAGGTGGACGGTGGACTAGAGCTGGCTTTGATCATCTTCATCAGACTCTCTTACACATCTGGGGCCTATGCTGGGGTAACCGGGCTGACCTTGCCCTACCTTGTTTCTCATGGTCCAGGAGGCTATCCTACGCTTGTTCACATGGCAGATGCCAGGGGACTCACAGCGAGTGAGGCATGCAAGGTTTCTGGGGGCCTCGGCTTGAAACTTTAACGTGTTACTTCTGCCACATTTTATCAGTCAAAGAAAGTCATGTGACCAGCTCAGACTTTAGTAATGGGAATTTAATTCTTTTTTTTTTCTTTTTTTTTTTTTTGAGATAGGGCCTCACTCTGTTGCCCAGGAGTACAGTGGCACGATCTCGGCTCGCCGCAACCTCCGCCTCCAGGGTTCAAATGATTCTCCTGCTTCAGCCTCCAGAGTAGCTGGGATTACAGGTGCATGCCACTACCGCCCAGCTAATTTTTATATTTTTAGTAGAGACGAGGTTTCACCATGTTGGCCAGGCTGGTCTCAAATTCCTGACCTCAAATGATCCACCCCCCTCGGCTTCTCAAAGTGTTGGAATTATAAATGTGAGCCACTGCACCCAGCCTAATTCTGTCTCTTGATTGGAAAGGCAGCAAAATCATGTTGCAAAGAGGTGTGGATACAAAGAGAGAAAGAGAAATAATAATGGACATTTTTGGCAGTCTACACACGAAGCTCAGTGATCATTCTAATGGGGTTATAGGGTGATCTGGAGTAACATTTGAGTTTTTAATCAGAAACACACAATCAGAGGAGGAAGAGATACCCTTGTGCAGAAATGTAAAATTGAGGTGGGAAGAAAAGTTAGTATATATGGCAAATAAAGACATTGCCATTGACCCTACCCTCATCAGGAAAGCATACATGAAAGATTTTCTTAATGGAAGAGGGGGCTTAAGTTGATTCAGACTTCCATTTATTTCTGTCTCCTTTTTGAGCATTGATCCAAATTTGGATTTTGCAAGACAGCTGGCTATGATGTGGACTTTCCTAGACAACTTTGGCACAGGGAGAAAGAAATTGATATATTTAGAATTAAAGTCTGCTAAGGTCCTAGAGACTTAGGTTTTGTTTATTTTCTCTTGTTTTAATGACTTTTTGGTTGCTGTTGTTGCATTGTTATATTGGTGGTTCATTGGTGCCCCATCGTACCAATATACATGATAAGATAAACACATTAGAGCAATATTAATAAAGATGAGTAGTTATGGCAGAGTAAGATAATAGTGGCTGCAAACTTAGAAGGAAGGGTGTGGTTTAATTCCATAAGAAATAGTAAGCTGTGTATACTTGACATGAAAAATGTTCAACAGTCAGTATGTGTAACGCGGGTACATCACAGCCCTCAGGACCCTCCAGTGTCCTTATCCAGCCATGGAATGGCAGTCCCCTGCTTGGCTGGCTCATGGGCACTATCTCTTTAATTTCTTACAGAGAAAACATCTCTAAAGCATGGAGTTCTTTGAGGGAGGCACCTTAAACTGTCAGAAGAGAACAGCCCTGGCTGATCTCTAAGTTTTGAATGACATCAACTCTACCCAGATTACTGGGGAAACGGCAGAACTATTTCCTCAGCAGGTTTTAAGGGAATTTGTTTAGACAGATCCAGGAAATACAATTTGATAACTCAGGGTTTATCTCACCTTCCAGTGTCAAATTGGAATCTTTCCTAGAGTGAGAAATGCAGTCAAGAATTGCAGTGCGAGTTAAAGTATATAGCTGCATTGGCAGGAATTTCTCATTTCTCACTGACTGTTAGGAAGCAGACAGCTCTGAGAAAGAGGATAAAGGGCAGAGGAACCCCCTTTGCAGTCCCTCTTACATTGTCTTTGGGATCTGAACATAGATTAGGTGATCCTCTTTCTCTAATATAGTCTATAAAACTCATGTTTTTATGTCAGCTCGACCTTTGCTTTTAAGTGTGACCCACAGACAAGCAGCATCAGCATCACATGGAAGCTGGATAGAAATGCAGATCCTGGACCTCCCCTCACACTTCCTGAATCAGAATCTGCCTTTTAACAAGACGCTCTAGTGATGAGCGGCACATTGAAGTTTGAGAAACTCTGGTCTTGAGAAATCAGTTTATTGGAGTCATTAGAGATAGAGCCCATTTCAGGTAGGGGTTGATGCTTAATATTGCCCATCATTAGCTCCATAGCCTTGAACACCTTTCTTTGGTCCAGACATTGTGCCAGGCAGTGGGGTACCTTAGCAAGCAAAAACCAGCCCTTTCCCTCAAGGAGGTTATAATCAGAGAAGCAAATGGGTCATTGCAAATCAGTTCAATAAGTTTCCTGATAAGAGCAAAAGTCAAATGCTATGGGAACAAAGATAAGAGGTATGCAACCCAGTCTTAAGGGCAGAAATAGCTTCCCAAAAGTGATATTTAAGGCTGAAAGCAGTGGCTCATGTCTGTAATCCCAGCATGTTGGAAGACCGAGGTGGGCAAATTACTTGAGCCCAGGAGTTTGAGACAAGTCTGGGCAATATAGTGAGACCCCGTCTCTACAAAGAATTAAAAAAGAAAGAAAATTAGACAGGTATGGTGATACATGCCTGTAGTCCCAGCTACTTGGGAGGCTGAGGTGGGAGGATCTCTTTTGCACCCTGGAGGTTGAGGCTACAGTGAGCCGTGATTGTGCCACTGCACTCCAGGCTGGGTGACAGAGTGAAACCCTATCTCAAAATACATACATACATACATACATACATACAATTTTAAAAATCCTTTAAAAAAGAAGTGATCTTTGAGCTGAAGCCTGAACAGACAGCCATAGTTTTTCAACTAAGAAATGTGGTAGGGGGTGGCAAGGGAAAGTGGTGCACATTCAGCAAAGCGATGGGAACAGAAGCCACCTTAATTGTGTTGAGGAAAGATGGGAGGTGAGGATGTGGAAAGCATTTATGGTTTAAGACTTTCTTAATGTTTGGCTCTGAGGAGCAGCTGGAGAGGATTAACATGGGTTGTGGCAGGATTTATTTTTTCAGATGGAAGCGATCTGATTATGCTATAAATACTAATGGGAAAGAACCAATGGGGTGGAGTAGGAGATAATGGAGTGGAGGAGATCCCTGGAAGCTGAGAGAGAAGAGATCCAGTGCACAGCGGGGTGGGCCTGGTTTCAGCCCAGTAATCACTGGGCTCCTGTATTTTACCAAGGTGGAAGGAGTAGAGGATGGAAATGATGCACGCCTGTTTATAACCTCAGCAGCAGAAAGTCAAAGGACCTCTCTGTAACCTGACAGTAACTTTCCCTAGAGTGAGTATCTACTGTTCAGCTGGGTAGGGGAGTATGGGAAGAAAAATGATAATTTATAGAAGGAAATGGAGAAATCAAGGGCCTGAAGTTCCTGATGAGGCTGAAGAACCAGGAAGAGTAGGAGCCGCTGAGTGACACGTGCTCTTTCTTTATTGAACCTGTCAGCTCTGTGCATCTGTGCATGTCAGTGTGCCAGTGACCTACTATCAACCCAATGTGCTAGCCCTTGTCCCTTACAAAGGTATTACTATTTTTTTAACAAGACAAACATTTTATTTCAAAAGAGGCAAACCAGAGATATATTTTGGAATAAATAATTTCTCTGGTCTCAAAATCAAACCAAGCAGACTACTGACCATTATTCCTTTGTATAGGTGCCATTCATCTGGCTGGCACTTCCTGGCATCAAAACCAGCATCGAGGGAGTCTCTATGGGTTCCCATCGTGTCCCTGGGAACATGGTATCCTCTGTTCTTCATGAGCACTGTTTACATGGAAAGGGCTGCAGTACTACTGGGAGCATCCCAACAGCATAGCCCAAGTCAAACTCAGGGTCTGGGGAGTGCTTCACACCCCCCGTCCTCCTGTCCATGCCTTCAGGGCTGTGTACCATTGCCAGCACCTCCTTAGTGTCTGCTCACTTTCTCTCATGGCATTAAAACCCTCTGCGTTCAATGTGACAGCTAGCTGACAACAACCTCACTTTCTGACTAGACTGCAAGCTCCCGGGAAAAGGACCACGTTCCTTCCATCGCTGTGGCTCCGGTAGTGAGACCACAGGACTTTGCCTGGAACGTGTGCTCCATAAAGATTTGTTGACACAAATAGAATGCCCTGTCCCCAGCTGTTGGCCAGGGACTATGGTTGTCTGATTCCTGAATGGGAACACAACCATTGCCTGAATATCACTCTCTGCCCTCTTCTCCATTTGATGTAGTCCCCTCAAGTATTAGAGAATCCACAGAAAGAGATAGTGGCGTCCACACTTGTTTATCGGCTTTGCAAAATGAAGGAGTTCTGTAGTTGTAAGATGGTACCTTGCCATCATTGTTATTGGAAATGGTGACAAGAAAGCAGTGATGAACTCGCAATGCTGCTCTGGAGCTGTGGGATTTCCTTTGTGATTGATGGTGTGGCCACTTTTCCTGTCGCTGTCAAGTGTTGCTTGGCCTTTTGCTGCAGGAATTATTGGAGTAGGAGGGGTTAGGAGGACCATGTCTGAGGTCACTTGGATTTATCAACCTGGATTGCCAGCAGGAAGCTGGTCAGTCTCATGATCAAGAGAGATGATTTCCTCCACACAATTACCACACAGCTCCACCCCCACTACCCCTGCTGCACTCAGTGGCTCCCTAAGCCCTGATACGGGATCTGACCAGGCCCACTGAGCCACACGGGCATGCCGTAATGGAATGTGGGCTTGTTGGTGACAATAAACTTCCACTTGGAGAAAAGATCGACTACAGAAAATGTCATTACCTTTGAATCCACCAGTTCTGCAAATTTGTGTAAGATCACATAGGACTGGGCTGATTTGCTTTCATGATAGCTATGAAGGAAAGGTTTGCTAACAAAACAAATAGATTAAACAAAAATGCAAATGGCATATTCCGATATCTTAAGGGGTCATTTTTCAAGCCCTTTCACAAGGCTTACATAAATCCACAGTGAGTTAGAATATTTATTGAAGTGATTGGTGTTTAACTTTGTTTTTATAGATAAGGAATCTTTCTTTTGCTCTCTCTCTCTCTCTCTCTCTCTCTCATTCTGTCTATCTTATGCACAACTCTAACAGCTGTAGCCAAAGAAAGAGGAACTCTTTGAGGTGGTTGGGTGGGACCAGCAGGCTTACATTCTCCTAACCATCTCATTCTTCTTGCACTGCCAGTGTTAGCCCCTTAAGAACCTCCACAGGGACCTGTGATATCAGGGAGGCCAGTTTAAAAGCCACCATTGTGACAGGAAGGGGCTTTATTTGTAGCTGTTTGATAAGCAGCTAGAGGTACTGTGCATGCTTGGTAGAAATAAGATTGCTTCTGAACAAAACATTCTCTAATCATGGCTGTTCATTCACCACAAACTTGGTTCTCATTAAAATAGTTCTTTCAATTAGCCCAAACAGTTGTTTGGGGCTCTTCAAATAGAAGAGGTATGGAGGAGAGGTGAGCAAAACATACTAACTGGGCTGCAGGTGATTACACACTTTTGAAGAAGAGCAGTGGAATGAAGGGCAGAGGTTACCTGGGGCTGCGTTTGTGTCAGGAAAGGAGGCGGGAAGGGAATAGGGAACACAGAGTTAGGAGGTGTGAAATGGTTATTCTTAGGAGCTTATGTGATACACTCTCAAATGTGCTCAGTCAGCCAGGGGTATGGAGCAATGTTACCAGGAATGGCAGCTGCCAGCAGGCCTGTGCCATGTGCCTCCTGGAGGTTGATCTAGATGACATGGTCTCAGGACTGGCAATTGAATCAGCAAGGAAGTAAAACTGCCTTTGCAAAAATTATAACTGAGGAAATTCTGACATTGAAAGAGATCAGACCTAACCAATTCCAACTTGCTTCTAACTTTTAAGTTGTCCTTGTTTATTCCTGGGCGTAGGCCGATCTAACCTTGAGAAGGAATTCAGTTTGTGATTTGATTCTGAAACAAAATTGATAATAGCCCTTTCCCCAAAAGACCCCCTTCTTGCCTGGGGACAAGTCTGCCTTTGTAGGACTAACAAATTAGCTACAAGATTAGAAATTATCTTTTAGGGGTCATGCAGCCTTTGGCTGCAAGAGTCTGAACCTCCTCAAATTGCTCCTGGGGATAACGTCACCATCATAAAATCTAAAATCAGTGCTTGAGATATTTTGCGGACCCTGCACTGGATGGATCAGCTGACACCACCCAGATCAGTAATCTGGCTCAACCAGTTCTGCCAGCCCACCCAGGAACAAAAGACAGCAAGAAAACCTCACTTCTATCCCCTATGATTCCATCTCCAACCTGACCAATCAGCACCCCCACTTCCCAAGCCCCTACCCACCAAATTATCTTTAAAAACTCTGATCACTGAATGCTCGGGAAGACTTATTTATTTATTTATTTATTTATTTATTTATTTAGAGACGGAGTCTTGCTCTATTGCCCAGGCTGGAGTACAGTGGCATGATCCTCAGCTCACTGCAACCTCTACCTCCCAGGTTCAATCAATTCTCCTGCCTCAGTCTCCCAAATGGCTGAGATTATAGGCGTGTGCTACTAAGCCTGTCTAATTTTTATATTTTTAGTAGAGACGGGATTTCACCATGTTGGCCAGGCTGGTCTCGAACTCCTGATCTCAAGTGATCTGCCGGCCTCGGACTCCCAAAGTGTTGGGATTACAGGGGTGAGCCACAGGACCTGGCCTTGGAGAGACTGATTTGAGTAATAAAACTTCAGTCTCCTGCACAGCTGGCTCTGTGTGAATTACTGTTTCTCCATTGCAATTCCCCTGTCTTGATAAATAGACTCTGCCTAGGCAGCAGGCAAGATGAGGCCACTGGGTGGCTACAGAAGTGCCTTCAGCCAAGGAGCTATGGCTTATGCACACCTTTGCTTGGATCAGCCACCCAAGCTGGAATGCCAGGCAACAGAGAAAGGGTCTGGTTGCTCTGATCTTGGTTTAAGGATCATAAAGGCCACTGTGAGGGGAAGCCTGACCAGCATTCTGAAGCACCTGACTGTGGCCAAAGTTGCCAGGCCCTCTGAGGGCTGCTGACCCTCAAGTCTTCCTGTGACCACCATGATTGGCCTCTGATATATTCTGGGACACTGCTGGCCCAAGTGGTCAAAGATGCTTAAGAGTTTGCACTGTTGAGCTAACTCTCTCATTCTGAGTATTTGTGTATCCTCCCCTTAAGAGTGGGACACATGGCCGACTCCTTCTGTTTCCCCAGGAACCATTGTGTTAGGTGTTAGATGTATGTTTGAGGATGAATGGAAGAGAGGGTGAGAAGTAAGCCAAGAGGGCAGGGGGAGGCGTCAAGCTCTGTGATTCTAGTCCTTAAGCAATGGCTAGCCTCGTGGGCTGACTTGAGAACCGGCATGCTCCATGTTTCCCACAGGCCAGGCTTTGTGATCACCCTGCTGCCTTGCACAACCTTACCCCCACCAAAGCAAGGCAGCAACAAGTGTTCAAGATTCCCTTGCCAGAAAGCTGCAACTCTCACAGCACTTTCTTTCCATTAATTTGGAACTGTATTCTGGAAATTTCCAACGTGCACAAAGGTAGACAGAATAGTATAATTAAATCTCATGTACACATTACTCAAATATCAACATTTTGCTAATATTGTTTTATCTATATCCCACTTTCTTCACTGAAATATTTAAAAGAAAATCTCAGCTACTTCATTTCTGTATATTAAATAGATAGATAAACTTTCATGTTTAACATATCCATCATATATTATCACTAAGATTATATAATAAACTATCTTTGTTCAAATTTCCCAGATTATCTCAAAAAAAATTTTATAGTTAGTTTGATTGAATCATGATCCAAATGAATTCCATGCACTGTTTTTTAAAATATATCTCAAGTTTCTTTTAGCTCATGTCTTTTCTCACATTTTCATTGCCGTTTATGTACATGCGTACCTCACTTTATTGTTCTTCGCTTTACTGTATTTTCAAGATTATTGCACTTGCTACAAATTGAAGGTTTGTAGTAACCCTGAGACGAACAAGTCTATTTGTGTCATTTTTCAACAGCATATTTTGTGTCTCTGTGTCATATTTTGGTACTTCTTGTAATATTTCAAACTTTTTCATTATTACATCTGTCATGGTGATCTGTGATCAGTGATCTTTGATGTTACTGTTGATACTATTTTGGGGTGCCATGAACCACACCCGTAGAATAGGGTAATCTCAATGTATAACTCTTGTGTGTGTTCTGTCAGCTCCACTGACCAGCTGTTCCTCCATCTCTCTTCCTTCTTTGGGCCTCTCTATTCCCTAAGACACAATATTGAAATTAGACCAATTAATAACCCTATAGTAGCCACTAAGCGTTCATTTGAAAGGAAGAGCATATGTGTTCCACTTTAAATCAAAACCTAGAAATAATTAAACTTAGTGAGGAAGGCGCATCAAGATAGGCCAAAAGCCAAAATAGGGCAAAAACTAGGCTTCTTGTGCCAGTTAGCCAAGTTGTGAATATAAAGGAAAAGTTCTTGAAGGAAATTAAAAGTGCTACTTCAGTGAACACATGAATGATAAGAAAGTGAAGCAGCTTTTTTGCTGATATGGAGCAAGTTTTAGTGGTCTGGAAGAAAGATCAAAACAACCACAACGTTCCCATAAGTCGAAACCTAATCCAGAGCAAGCCTAACTCTCTTCCATTCTACGAAGCGGGTGAGGAAGCTGTGGAAGAAAAACTTGACGCTAGCAGAGGTTGGTTCATGAGGTTTAAGAAAATAAGTCATCACCACATCATAAAGTGTAAAGGGAAAAGCAAGGGTTAATGCAAAGCTGCAGCAAGTTATCCAGACGATCTAGCTAAGATCGTTGATGAAGGTGGCTCCACTGAACAACAGATTTTCAGAGTAAACAAAACAATGTTCTATTGGAAGAAGATGTCATCTAGGGCTTTCATAGCTAGAGAGGAGAAGTTAGTGCCTGGTTTTAAAGTTTCAAAGGACAGACTGATGCTCTTGTTAAGAGCTAATGCAGCTGGTGACATGAAGTTGAAGCCAGTACTCATTTACCATTCTGAAAATCCCGGGGCCCTTAAGAGTTATGCTAAATCTACTCTGCCTATGCTTTATAAATGGAACAGCAAAACCTGCATGACAGCACATCTATTTATTGCACGGTTTACTGAATATTTGAAGCTCCCTGTTGAGACCTATGAATCAGAAAAAAAGATTTCTTCCAAAATATTACCACTCATTGTCAATACATCTGGTCACCCAAGAACTCTGATGGAGATGTACAGGGACATGAAGGTTGTTTTCATGCCTGCTAACACAGCATCCATTCTGCAGCCCATGGATCAAGAATTTTGACTTTCAAGTCTTATTACTTAAGAAATACATTTCATAAGGTTATAGCTGCCATAGATAGTGATTCCTCAGATGAATCTGGACAAAGTAAATTGAGTCTCCTGGAAAGCATTCACCATCCTAGATGGCATTAAGACCATTTGTAATTTATAGGAGGAGGTCAAAATATGAACATTAACAGGAGTTTGGAGGAAGTCGACTCCAACCTTTATGAATGACTTTGAGGATTTCAAACCTTCAGTGGAGGAAGTAACTGCAGAGGTGGTCGAAATAGCAAAAAAGAACTAGACTGAGCACGGTGGCTCACGACTGTAATCCTAGTACTTTGGGAAGCTGAGGTGGGAGGATTGCTTAAGCCCAGGAGTTCCTGGGCAATATAATGAGACCCTGTCTCTATTAAAAAAAAAAAAAAAGAAAGAAAAAGAAAAAGAAGAAGAAATAGCAAGAGAACTAGAAGTGAAGCCTGAAGATATGACTGAATTGCTGCAATCTCATGATTAAAGTTGAATGAATGAGGAGTTGCTGCTTATGCATGAGCCAAGAAAGTGGTTTCTTGGGATAAAATCTGCTTATGGTAGCTGGGTACAGTGACTCACACCAGTATTCCCAGCACTTTGGGAGGCCTAGGTGGATGGACCACGAGGTCAGGAGTTCAAGACCTGGCCTGGCCAACACTCCAGCCTGGGCAACAGAACGAGACCCCATTTCAAAAAAAAAAAAAAAGAATCTGCTTATGGTGAAGATGCTGTGAACATTGTTGCAATGACAACAGTGATTTTGAATGTTTAGAATTGAGGATATTCCATAAACTTAGTTGATGAGGAACTGGCAGGGGTTGATAGGATTTATTCCAATTTTGAAAGAAGTTCTACTGTGGTAAAATGCTATCAAGCAGCATCACATGCTACAGATAAATCTTTTGTGAAAGGAAGAGTCAACTGATGCAGCAAACTCCCTTGCTGTCTGATTTTAAGAAATAGCCATAGCTACCCCAGCTTTCAGCAACCACCACCCTGATCAGTCAGTAGCCATCAACACTGAGGCAAGACCCTCCACCAGCAAAAAGATGATGACTCACTGAAGGCCCAGATGATCATGAGCACTTTTTTTTTAAGCAATAAAGCATTTTAAAATTAATGTATGTACTTTTTATTTTTATTTTATTTATTTATTTATTTATTTGAGATGGAGTCTTGCTCTGTCACCCAGGCTGGAGTACAGTGGCACAATCTCGGCTCACTGCAACCTCCGCCTCCAGGGTTCAAGTGATTCTCCTGCCTCAGCCTCCAGAGTAGCTGGGACTACAGTGTGCACCACCATGCTCTGCTAATTTTTGTATTTTTAGTAGAGATAGGGTTTCACCATGTTGGCCAGGCTTATCTCAAACTGCTGACCTCAGGTGATCCACCTGCCTTGACCTCCCAAAGTGTGGGGATTACAGGCATGAGCCACCACGCCCAGCCTATCTGTACTTTTTAGACAATGCTTTTGCATACCTAATAGACTGTAATACAGTGGAAGCATAATTTTTATATACCCTTTGAAACAAAACATTTTGTGTGACTGGTTTTATTGCAAGGGTGTGGAACTGACCCCACAGCATCTCTGAGGTATGCCTGTATTGAAGGAGTCAAGTTCTCTGTCCCATAGAATTCCTCATAGTCTGGTTCTGGCTTCTTTCTTCCTTATAATGATTTTTAGCATGTTCCTCCATCTCTTGAATTTCCTGTAAACTGGTAGTTAGATCTAGATGTATGATTAAATCCAGGCTTAATTATTTCTGGAAAGAACACTGCTTAGGGAATGTTGTGTTCTTACTAATTTGAGGAGACACCTAATACTCACATCTTCTTAGCTCACGGTAAATGCATACTTACTAAATGCATGCTATTGTTTTTCTTAAATTTAACATACTTTTCTTGAATTACAATCTGGCCACACTTGTAGCTTCTTACCATTGACTTTATGTTTTATCCCAAAACTGTCATGAACCACAGGGTACTCCAAGCAGCTGACCCCTCTTGGAGATCAGCAGGTACAACACAGGAGGTTATTCCTGAAGTTCCATTTATTGTCCCTAATTATCATTATACCCAGTTGTTGCTTTTTAACCTCTCAAGTGGAGATCAAGTTATGCCTGGGATAAAACAGTTCATGGCATTGGCCAGGTACTGTGTTCCATGCTAGTCCTCAGAGCTCCGAGGAGTCAGGCATGTTCTTACAAAGCAAAGCAATCACTTTCACAGGTCTGAGTTATTGATACTGACAAACCATTTGTAAGTTTGCAGGTATTATTTAACAGAAACTCCCAGGTGCATCTAAGCAAGTTTGCATAAATTGATTAAACCATAATTCTCAGCTGCAATAATATTAATCATTGTCCTGGAGCTCACAATGATGATTCTAGGAATTCAATCTGAAATGTCCTCCATGCTACCAGGACTTTCATTGGTGAAATTTAGGCATTTGCTTGAGGGCTGTGGCATCTCAAAGCAACTACCAAGAACCAGGTAATTGTGAGATTAGTCCCAGGTTCTACTTGCCTCCTTTCTTCCTTTCTACCCAGGAGCCAGGGAGGTAATTTTCATTGGCTAAGGAAAGTTAACCCAACTACTCAAATTAAATGGATGCAGTTCTCACAATCAAGGACTTAAAATAAACATGTAGTCTCAATTGTTCTATTGTGGAGACCCGTCTTGAGAAAACATGACCCATTCACAGAGGAGGATGGGACGGCCTCTTCTAGGTCCAATTTTGAATTTCATGAAGATTCCCTTGGGAACCTGGAGCCACTAAGGAAGTGGAGCTATCAGGTCCTGGAAGTGAATGCAAGGCACACTGAAGTTAGAACATCTTTGTAGAAGAAATTGGTGCGATTTACTTTACTCATAGAGTCATACTTGATATGAACCACGGGTTTTGCATGGGCAGGGGTCAACCAAGAGCAAACTTCTGAAGGAGGGCCACATTGCCACAATCAGCTGATTAAAACTCAAGTGGGTTTTCAAAGCCTCACTCCGGGTCAGGTTATCTTTGCATCTGTTTTTCTACTACCATTAGAGGAATAACAGCAGCCTACTTTGGAGAAAAAAAAAATGATTGGAAAAGCATAGTGAGAGCATTTACCAAGACTGTATTCATATTTCTCTGAACCCTGGGGCTCTGGACCACCGCAGAGAAAAGTTTTGTTTAACCTTTCCATGATGGGAAAACACTCATCCCTAATGCCAGCTCTCCACCTTCCAGCCGAGTCAAACTGCAGTAGGGGGAAATTGCTAGGGAAGCCAACTTTGCAACAGTGAACAAATGTCTTTGTGAGAGAAGAAGGCTGCTCTGAGCAGTGGCTAATGGGGCTGCTTAGTGGAATTTTTTTTCCCTTTTTAACCAAACTGAGCCTTGCTCCTTTCTGGCAGGCAGACAGGCCCACTCTTCCAAGTACGCAGGAAAGTTCTGTTTTGACAAGCGCACACATTCTTTTTCAGAAAGCCACAGAGGCAAACGCCTTTGTTGCAGACAGACCAACTCCCTTCCAGCCCAGGAGGTGAAAACCCTTTCATGAGCCACATAATGGGAGCAGCAGTTGTGCTTGCTTATACAGTTCCCGAAAAGTACATAACTTCCATTATGTAGCTTCCACATACGGAATGTACTTCCCCTCACAAACCCAAACGCTAGCAGGGCTGTTTGTCCGGCACTGGGCCTGGCAAGGAGCAGGAGGTTGGCAGGACTCATGAGGCATTTTTCTGTTGGGCTTTGGTTTCCTGGCCAGTTGAACTCAGTCCAATTATTGTCCCAAAGTTCTGCCAGATAAAACAAGGAGAGAGCTTTTCTAGATGCCTGGCCTTGGGACTAAGAGATGGGGGCGGGACGGTGCAAGCTGAATGGGGATGGGGTGGGGCACACCCAAGACCAGGGCTCAAGGAGTCCCCTTTCCAAGCAAGGACTCCGACTCCACCCTGTGGAATGTGCAGCAGCCTCCAGAGACCTTGCCCTTCGGGTGAATGCCTGGCACTCAGGCCATTCTCCCTCTGGCATAGGCCCTGATCTTAGCATCGTTTGTGATAGAAAGTCAAATTTCCTGGAACATGGGGTTAACTTTTCAGCAGACTAATCCCATTTGCAATATACTGTACAGTATTCTGAGCAGAACTGGCCCTATCCAGCAGCAGTCTAGAAGGCTGCTTCCTTGAGATGGTATCAATAACAGTGCAAGATACTGTCCACTTCCAAAGTGTCTCCCTTTACTGCCCTTCCATTGCGCTTGCACTTCCTACTGTTGGAACCAGTATTTAAAAGTCACTAAAGGCAGTGTCTTCAGAAAGTTCTATTTAAATGCATGTATTAAATTCATAATTATGCCCACATTAAGATGCATAAGTACCATGTAAGCAAATTACAAAATATACGTAGGCTTAACCCCTATGGGCCCAGTGATTACTCCCCATCCCGCCTTCCTAAGGAACGGTTGCATCTTTTTGACAGCAGAGGTTGACGATAAATGTCTGCTGTGGAATCTCTTCTCACATGGCCCTGGTTCCATCTTTATCTTACTTCCTTCAACAGTCCATGGAGGGGCTTTTCCCAAATCAGTATAAACAAACTCACATTGGATTGATCATTTTCTTGTGTCTGAGCTAGGTTGCTAAATACAGAAGTTGTTCGATGTCCAGTATTTAAAATATGGAGTCTTTCTGTCTTGATTACAATTCAGCAATTCTATTTCTGTTGCTCTGTTATTTTGGTACCTAAGTGTGATTGCATAAATCTGTGAAATGTTGGAAATTCAGGAGGAGCTCATTTTTCCTGAAATATAAGTGCACTCTGGTTTTGCTTTTTGAAAAATGTCTTTGAAGGTTCCCTATACAAAGTGCCTGTGTTCAGCCCTGCAGAGGTGGTGGCAGGGCGGAGGGGCTTGAGCCTCCTTGATGATAAGCAGGACAAGGAATATCATCCAGGCTGCCAATTGCCAACAGGATTCTGATCACTCAAGGCCCCTACCCCTGTGGTCACTTTAGGTCTTCCACTATTGAATGGCCCTCTGGTTCTAGCAATTTTTCTCTGACCACAAATTGTGGCTTTGCAAATGTTCGATGTTTATTTAATTCCATGAAGTTTAGGTCACACATATTGTCTTGTTGTCTCCCAGTTTTCTCAAACCTAACCTGAAGAGTAATGGAGACCTAGGACGTGGGATCAGTGCAGGGAGGAAGGCCTGGGATTCTAAGCCACTTCTATTTCTTTCTTTCTTTTTTTTTTTTTTGAGACTGAGTCTCGCTCTGTCGCCCAGGCTGGAGTGCAGTGGCGCTATCTCGGCTCACTGCAAGCTCCGCCTCCCGGGTTCACGCCATTCTCCTGCCTCAGCCTCCCGAGTAGCTGGGACTACAGGCGCCCGCCACCTCGCCCGGCTAGTTTTTTATATTTTTTAGTAGAGACAGGGTTTCACCGTGTTAGCCAGGATGGTCTCGATCTCCTGACCTCGTGATCCGCCCGTCTCGGCCTCCCAAAGTGCTGGGATTACAGGCTTGAGCCACCGCGCCCGGCCAGCCACTTCTATTTCTATATAAATGTGTAGAACAGGAGCTGTAAAAAAACTCATTCAGATTGGGTAACCCAGGAAAACATCACTAAAGAAGTAGCACTGAGGCTGAGGCCTGAATGAAGAGAAAGAGGAGGCCCCATGAGGAGTGGGAGAAAGAGCCTACAGGTAAAAGGAAGAGCAAAAGTGAAGGTCCTGACTTAGAAACGAGCTGCAGGCATCGTACAACCAAGGCCTGGTCACTGTGTCTGTGGCTGCAAGAAAGGGGGAGAATGGCATGAATGAGACAAGGACGCTCAGAGTAAAGTGTTTGAAACTATTGGGAGAGAATCCAGAAAGCCTTGGAGGGTTTTAAACAGGGAGAATGATGCTATCCAAACTACATCTTTAAAAGTCCACTCTGGCAGCCATGTAGGAAGACAAGTAAGGACCACTGCCTAAATCAAGACAAGAGACAGTGGCGGAAAAGATGCTGAGAGCCCCAGGCAGATCTCAGAGACATTTTGGAAGTTTCATTGGCAGGATTTGGTAATGGGCTGGATATGACCCCAGGATCCCAGGCTCTGCCTGGTCCCAGTCCACTGTCTTTACCTGAACTTTATCACCTCTTTAGGATCCTTCAGAAGCCCATAGAAGCTGAGTCAGGCGTTGCTACCCAGCTCCTGAATTAATCCAGACCACTTAGCACTTGTGCACACCTGCTGTTCCTGAGTCTCAGCTTTATTGAGGCCTTGAAACCTCTCTTTTTTTCCTCTATTCCCCTGGTTACCATTGTGTTCCTAGAGCTTCCATATGTCAGGCTTCACTCTGACACCTGCTACAGGGTGATCCACAATGTGGTTCTTGCTATTCACCCTTATGGCTTTATTCTGCGGGTACAATGCATCCCCCATCCTGTCCCAGCACCTACAGGCCTAACTGGCTGGGTCTGCCCCTCACCAACCCCTTTTCCCCAGTCATGTGTGGTCCTGAGAAGCTGCCCAGCTTTCTAAGAATGCCTCTTTTATTGGGACATTATACTTCGAGCCATTGACTAGACCTGCTCCTACCTGGATATGCCTCTTAGATCCATGTCTCACTGGCCTCCTGTTTCTAAGATTCTACCCTTCTTGGGAACTCTTGCTTGTTTCATGGCCTAGATGAGATCCTATCTGCCTGTTCCTCTTCTGTGGCACCACTAACTAGAATCAAAATGAAGCTGCTACGTCCCTTTGGACTGTTGGCTTCTTCTGTCTCGAGTGGCAGACAGAGCTAATGGCAGGGAGGCCACTATCTGGCCCTGTCTTGGCCAGACCAAAGTTCTTCCTATGTAGTGAGATCCTGGCCTGTCACTTTGCCACACCCACCCAAGTCACAACCGTGAGAGCACTATGCAATGAACACGCCTAGGTAAATGTGCCTATACAGGCTGATTCTTGTGCATAAACATGTATACGTGTAGGTATATGTTTATTCATAGAAGTCTACAATGACACTACTTCTTATAATTATTTTAATTCATCCGAGGCCATATATGTAAGGATTAAAATTCAGATATATAGGGAGACCCTCATTACTGGGTATAATCATGAACTGATCACAAGATGATACCTCCCTGAATTGGTCCCACTCTAATCTTGCTTTTATCTTCCTGCACAGCATTATTCAGGTAGGCCTTCCTTTAAAAAAAAGAAAATAAGACAAGATCATTGCAGAAAAGCATACCCAACTCCCATAGTTTACCACCTCTTCAAAGCTGATTCTCTCCTTGGTTCATCTATCTTTTTCTTATGATTCATAATTCCTTACTTTTTATATCAGTCACCTATGGTCACAATAGTGCTGCGTGAGGTACAATCTCAAAATATAGTGGCTTAGAATAATAAACATCCATTCACTTTACTGGTCTGTGTGTTGGTAATTTGGGCAGAGGTGGCTGAGCAGTCCTGGTCTCAGAATTCTCTCACGTTCCTGGTAACTGACTATTGGTCGATCTTGGCTGAGATGACTCTGGTGACTCGCCTGTTCCCACGTTGTGTGTCCCATCCTCCAGGAGCCAGGCTGGGCATGTTGTCATGGTGATGGCAGAAGGCAAGAACCGAAATGTAAATGGAAACACGCAAGTACTCTTTGGAGTATTTGTTTGTGTCACATCTACTAACCTCCCATTGGATAAAGCAAGTCACATGGCTTTTAATGAAAGAGTAAAAGCTTTGACAACACCTCTAGAGGCTTCCATAGTCAAGAATTTTGAGGTTTAGCTGAGTAAAATGGCAGAGTCAAAAGAGTAAGCTGTGAGATGGAATGTCTTAGGAAGGCTGCAGTAATACATTTTAAAAGCTTCAAGCCAGGGAGATCTTAGCTTGCAGAAATCCTCACCCCACCATTTTACAAATAAATAAATAAATAAATAAATAAATAAATAAATAAATAAATATAAAGCCCAGAGGGGTTCAAGTGCATTTTCAAAGGGTAAGAGATGGAGCTAGAACAAGAACACAAGTGTTTTGCTCAGCCCAGTGTTCTTTCTGTTGCCTGGAGTTTCTCTGGCCATTCTGATCTTTGTTTTCGTTTTCCTATCATCCAACTGTGTGAGAATAAATTGGTCTCAGTACTCTGTTTTCTTAATTCCTAGTAGAAGCTGAAGGCATTGCTTTTCTCCTGGGAACCCTGTTTGGTGCTGACTGATTGGAGGTGCCTCCCCTAGATTTACAGAGGGAGCAAGGTTTTAATTCCTGGAAAATTTAAAACACAATTTTATCTTTGCTACTCTACTGAACTTCTCCTGAGCTTGCCTTTCCTTATCTCCTTGCTCTCCCAGCTGCCAGGTAATTTGATCTGGATCTGTCTTATCAGTCCTAGGCCAGCAAGCAGGTGATGAATGTGGGGCTGGGGAGGCAGCTGTCTCTTCTTTGAGGCCACTGGCATTTTTGGAAGAGACTCTATGTGTAGCAGTTGCTGGAAATGGAGGTGAAACTCATTCCCACACTCTTTAGTCTAAGGCATGTACTGTTTGTTTTTTGTTTTTTGTCTTTGCTTCCAACTCACTTAGAGGTGAATCTTTCTTCTTGAGAGTTCTTGGCATTCATGGGGCTTTACAGTGGTCTGGTCATTGAGGCTCCCTACCAGATGACAGAATTTCCCTGGCTTAACCCTGGTTGATCTTAAAATAATAGCTCACACTTATAAATCACATTCAGAGTCTTGAATTGAACTAGAGTGTAAAACAGTGCAGCAGATGGATTATTCAACCTTCTGAAAGAGAAGCCTTAATGGTACCATGGTGGTGCTGCCCCAGGTAACCTGGATAGGTCTTATGCTTCAGATGTGAGATTAAAGGATCAAGGGGAAGCTGTTGAGTCATGGCATCTGACCCACTTAAACCTGTTAGACTCTCTTCAAGAATCTGACATGTCCTTTGAGAGGAATCATCTCTGAGTTGTATCTCTTCTGCACGGCTACAGGGAGAAAGCCTGCTATATCTACTGGAATAAAAAAAGAAGCAGAGAAAATGGAATGTAGACAAACGGATATCTGGACCCAGCTGGACAAAGCCCTGTGATGTTAAAGCCACCAGTCTGACTCTGAAGGACACTGTCGCTACCACATCCCAAAAGGAAATGTACCCAGCCTGCCTACATGACACCTCAGCATCCCTCCCAGGGGAAAGAGCTATGCCTTAGGGGTGTGATGTCACAAACAAGTCAACCATCATTTAGGGGCATCATTTCAAGGTTCCCCTTCTCTGCTTCTCAGCTTACTTTCCCTCTGCTGCTGTCACCAGGCTGTCAGCATCCAAATTAGCACAGGGCCCCAACCCAAGCAAACATCAACTGGATTGTCAGCCCAGTGAATGACCCACCCTGGGGACCTGCTGTTACTCCCTGCCTCGGCTGTCACCTTCCTGTGGCCTTCCTCTTTCCCCAGGCATGCAGAGCCATGAAAACAGCAGTAAGCTTCTCCCTGAGAAAGAAAAAGCTGTGTGTAAGGTCAGGTAACACAGGGCCAGAGAAAGCTCTCCCTTCCCCCTTCCCACAGACACATCTTATCCTCGCCCCAAGTTAAGGACCTCTCAATCCAGCCACAGTAGCAATCCTGGGATGGCAGGAAAACGTTCAGCCTGGAACCCACAACCTCTGCAGCGCAGCAGCCAGCACCAGTGAAGGACATGGAGTTAAATTGAAAAGGAATTTGAATGACAAAGTGACATTATGTCCATCTCCCTAATGATGGGACAAGTTAGTCTTCTGTCATTGGCAAGCAGGGCCAGATCTGTATTTAAAAGCTATTTCTCATGGTTTTAAGTCACCAGCTCAGCTCAATACCTAAAACAAAGAGAATGAATTATGGAACAGGATGAGGGGAGCTTGTTAATTTTCCTCCTCATGCACTGTGAAATGAAAGCTTTATTCTAAGAATGGTATATCCTCAGGGCTCTCTCTGGAGAGACGCTGACAAATTCAAATGTCCTTACTGTTTTCTTTGCCCCTTACTTTATGGCTTTTTCTGTACACATTTATAAAGTATGTATATTTCATGGCATGTCTGTGTCTATAGGACTCAGGGAGTTCAAGTCTGTGATTCTCTTTAGGGCTTCCTTGACAATAAGGAGTGCTTAGGTGCTGTTATTGATGAATACACACACACACACACACACACACACACACACGCACACACACACAATTAGAATTTGTGTCCAACCTGTCTGTATATATTATAGAGACATCCATGCAGGCTGCTTGCTATTGTCCGCACTAGTGAGCTATAGCCCATCTCCAATTGGAACCCAATGAAATAATCATAATAATTTTGCCTTCATGTCTCACCTTTCATCAGGGAGGATGAAAGGACTTCACAAACTCTGGGTTCTTCTTTGATCTAGGTGCCTATCTGGTACACCGATCTCCATTGTGTATTCTGCCCTCACCCTGCAGATGGGCCTCCCATTGACAGTAATTGAACTTCCATATGCAGAGCAGCCAAAAGGCTGGTCTGGCCAGAGAGCCTTCTGCCAGCTGCCAGGAGGGAGAGGGCTGCTTCCAGAAGGGACTTGGGTTGCTGTTCTGCATCTGCAACCGGGGGCAGGGATTCTAAACGTGGGGAAAGAAGCGAGTAATTCTTAAGCTGCAACTTCAGTTTTGAGAGAGGGGTGCTTAATAGGAGGTGGAGGAACATTCTAGGTAACGTGATAAAATAAATCTCCAGAATGTGGGTGTTGCCTAAGGCTCTGCTCTTCACTATCTTCTCTTCCATATCCAGACTTTAGCTATTAGCTTTATGGGAAGGACTCTGAAATATGTATCCCAGGCTCAAACTCTCTCTTGGGTCTAGCCAGGCATCGCTAGCTGTCTCCTGGGCATTTCCATCCACATGTTTCACTGGAACATCAGTTGCAACTTCTACCAAATATAATATATGATTCTTCCTCCTCCTTCACTCTCAAATAGCTCCCTTCCCTGACTTTCCTACTTGTAGTCACTGATGTTACAGCTACCAGTAATTTAGCCAATATCTGTGTTCTTGTGGAGCTTGCATTTTAGAGAGGGCTGAGAGAATCCAGTAAACAAGCAGTAAATGAAGAAGAGAAACAGCAGGAAATGATAGTTTAGGTGGTTATGGATTAGGGGTATGGACCTGTTTGGACTGAGTGACCAACATTGGCTTCTCCAGGGAGGCGATCAGGGAGGACACTATTCCAGGTACAGGGAACAGCAAGCACCAAAGCCCTGAGACAGTCAAGGCCCCAAACAGAAAAGATGCTGAGCTGCTGCAGCATGATAACAGGAGAGTGGGAGGAGATGAGGTTAGCGAGGTGGCCAGTGATTAGATGAGGTGAGGCTTTGGCAATGGGTTACAGAGCTTGGAATCTAAGCCAAGTGCTGTCCAAAGCCAGGCAGGGTTTCCAGCAGCGGCTTATGGGAGCTGATGTCCATTAGAAGCACCTCTCAGCTGAGATTTTGAGTCACTTCGACTCTTCTCTGTATCACACACCTCTCTCTATACAGGCAGTGTCTAATGGGGAAAGAGAGAAAGGTTTTGGTAACCCTCCAACTCCCTTTGCTTCTCCCCTCCAGGGTCCTGGACAGAGTTTTCTGTGTTCAAAAGAACTAGCAGCCAAACAGAAAATAAAGCATCCTTTTTGTGATCGCTGGGAAAGGACAAGATACCCTTCAGGCTGAATGTGGCTTAGGCTAGCAGACTAAAGCCTAGTTTCCCAATTTTTCTGAGAATTTAGATCTTTGGACCCACCTGCTCAGGCATGTTTGTTGTTGGAGGGGGTGAGAATGGGTGGTCTCATGGAGAGTGGTTGCTACCCCCATCTCCCAGCTGCTGAGAGTGTTGTCTGCTAAGGAAATCACAGCTGCCCTCAGAGAATCACCCTCAGGAGGTTCCCCACCTTCCCAGCAGGGGCTGCATGCAATCCATGACTGGCATAGGGTACAAAAGGCAGGCCCCTTACCACTAGGTGAGACAATTCTGTGGTACAGTTCAAGCTCCAGAGCTCCCGTGGGAACAGGTCCAAGAAGTGTCCAGCTGAGACCCCAGCCTTGCTCTGTCCTCTGCTGCACCTGGCTTACCTTCCCGTCTTCTCCTGAGAGCATTTTCTCAACAGACATGTGCACTTCATCACCTTCTCAGGATCTGCTTCTAGGGAATGCAACCTAAGACAAGTGGAGATAGAGCCAGACCTTTTAAGGAGCCCTGACAAATCTCTGCAAAATTTCCTAAATTCATTCATTTATTCCACAAACACATTGAAACATGTTTTGCACACTCTGGCACACAAGAAATCAGGTGGGCACAGCCCATTCTCTCATAGAGCTTACAATCCAGGAGAAAAGGCAGACACCAAACCGGTAAATGCATTCATTTGCGTGCATCGTGTTGAGAGTAGTCTTCATCATTTAACAGGGACTGTTTGCCTCCAAGTCCCTGTTTCTGAGACGATGAAGGAACAGGAGTAAGCATGGACACCAGGGCCTTTCTTCTGCTTTGGGAGCTGCTGACATGTAGCTGGGATCTCTTTGTGTCTCCGCTGGGCTGACACTCACCAGTGAGCCAAGAAGGGAGGGGCAGTTAAAGGCATGAGGACCCCGAAGGAGACCCCTTGAAAGTGCTCACTCCTCCTTTTACTAATTATTTTGTTTTTTGAAAAGCTTGCCCTGTTTAGTCTGTCAGGAGGCCTTCCTGCCCACAGGGGATATGGCTGCCTCCCAGGAGAATCTGGCCGGGATTTATACCACCCAGCCCACAAAATCCTGAACAACTCGGGACCAGCCCATGCTATTGTGAGCTGAGAGTCACTCTTCAGTTCTCATGATTGCAGGTAAATAAATGTTCCAGCCATCCTGAGCTCTCACATGGTCACTACCTGCCAAGGAATTTCTCCACCCAGGACCCACGACCACATTGCTGGGCTGAGACTTTCTTGCATTCATAGAGTTCCCCTGTTCCAACGGCCACTAGTCAGCTCCCATTGCCTTTGTTTCCTGCTTGAAAGAGGTAGAAGAGAACTGCTGGCTGATGCTTGTTTAACTCACTGCCAAGGGTGCAGTTTAAGGAAGATCTCCCTCAAAGGCAGCCACATTCTAGCCTCCTCTATAAGTGCTTACTAATGGAAGAGATAATTTGGGGTCAGGGCCAGCTTCGTGGGCCTCTGACCTGTGCAATTACACAGGACTACACACTTAGAAGGGCCCTACTCTTGGTTTAATATTCTGCTGTTGCTGTCTTGAAATTCTTAATAATTTCTAAACAAGGGTCCCTACCTTTTCATCTTACCTTAGGCCCCACAGATTATGTAGCTAGTCTGGTTTGGGATCATGCATCAAGAGTTGTTCCAGGTTGCCTGCCAAGAGGCAGAGAGAAATGTAAAACTTCCCTGAGATCTCTTTCACCCCAGGATGCTGGTGAATTCTAAAGGCACAGGGGCCGATTTCTGCAGTAAAAAAGTGTCTCTGGGGAGAGTATATTCACAGTACAGAACCATCAGACTGTACAGAGCCCAACATGGTGGCCAGTTGCTGACTGTCAGGGTAGCTGCAGAGGAAGAATGGAGACGTAAGAGCAGGAAAAATCTGCTTGATCGTGAACAGAACTGGATCTGTCTTTTCTTGGTCTGGCAGATGTTTGGAGCTGATCATTTTTCTTAGGGAGCATCTGGGGGCTCCTTGAAGGTCTCCTGCTGGCCCTTCATGGGTGTTCCCTTCATCCTGACAGATGCTTCTCTCTTCCTGGAGTCAGCTGAGGCCTCTTCCACAGCCCCTAGAAAGCCAGCATCTCCCCTCAGCTCCTGGGGCCCCTGTTGAGATGAACCCAGGCAAATCCCACTCCGTTCCTCTCTCCTGCAGGGTCCACCTCCACCCAGCCCCACCCCCTCAACCTTGAAACCATGGCCCATTTCATCTATAGCAGTTGCCACAGTAAGACACTGATCTTTCCTTCCACACTTCCAAATGCAGGCAATGCGTTTCACAGTTTTCTGAGTGATCCCATGGAGGCCTCCTTGCTGGATCTGAGGCAAAGACGGCACTCCCTACCTCCTTCCCATGGGTGGAGTGGGAAGCTTATGACATGACCACAGCTTTCTCTGAAAAATGAATACACCACACATACTCACACACATGTTCAAAATTCTCTCATTCTCTCTGTCTCTTCTCATAGTAGGTAAGAGGGGACTTAGAAGTTGTGAAACCAGTTCCTCACAATTTTCCTTGTAATTTTTGCATGAGAGATCTGGCTTTGGAATTTCACACTACTGTGTTTCATTGTGTCTGTGGAAACTTCAATATTAACACCTTAGTACAGGTGCCAGGCCCTGGGTTAAGCACCGTAAGTTGAGTCATATATTATTCACACAACTCTGTAAAGTTTACAAAGCAGCTCACGTGCCCTGCCTCATTTGGCTGTCCCCACTGCCCAGCAGAGTGAATCTATTGAGATTCGGGAGGCTGTGTGGTTTGCTCTTGTCACTCAGCTTGTGAATGGAAGGGCTGAGGTGGAGACTTCTTCCCAGATCTCCCACTGCTGACTGTGGTCTTTGCCTTGGCACTTCTGCCCAAGAAACACACAGGGATGTTGGTGACTATTACATGAAGCAGCCACTGGTTAGCACTCTACCAGATATGGAGATTATATTAGTTTGCTCTCACTCTGCCAATAAAGACATACCTGAGACTGGGTAACTTACAAAGGAAAGAAGTTTGGCCAGTTGCGGTGGCTCATGCCTGTAATCCCAGCACTTTGGGAGGCTGAGACAGACAGATCACCTGAAGTCGGGAGTTCGAGATGAGCCTGACCAACATGGAGAAACCCCATCTCTACTAAAAATACAAAATTAGCTGGGCGTGGTGGCACATGCCTGTAATCCCAGATACTCAGGAGACTGAGGCAGGAGAATCACTTGAATCTGGAAGGCGGAGGTTGCAGTGAGCCTAGATCTTGCCATTGCACTCCAGCCTGGGCAACAAGAGCGAAACTCCGTCTCAAAAAAAAAAAGTTTGATTGACTCACAGTTCCACATGGCTGGGGAGGCCTCACAGTCATGGTAGAAGGCAAATGAGGAGCAAAGTCAATGTCTTACATGATGGCAGGCAAGAACATGTGCAGGGGCACTGCCCTTTTAAAACCATCAGATCTCATGAGACTTATTCATTATCATGAGAACAGCACAGGAAAGATCTGCCACATGACTCAATTACCTCCCACCAGGTCCCTCCCATGGCAGGGGGGAATTATGGGAGCTACAGTTCAAGATAAGATTTGAGTGGGGACACAGCCAAACCATATCAGAGATAAAGCAAAAGACCAGCAGAATGTGTTACTATTTTTGTGGTTGTTACTTTTAGTTCCTGGGTCATCTGGGTTGACTGTTTAGGATGTAGAAATTCATACTCATCTCTGGTGGCCATCTCGCTTCTGGACTTCATCCAGACAGCCCTGACCACGGCCTACCCTCGTCTTTTCCCTGTGTGCCCTGGTTGCCTTGGGCATCTTGGGGTTCTGATGTACCCTCAATATCCCCTACTGAAGTTTATTTTTCCTGCCTCTCAGTGCTCCAGGCCTCTGCTCATTCTGTCACCTAATTACCTTGCCTTCACTAAGGTGAGAAGGTTGAGGCAAGTCCTCAAATCCCTTATAGGTGGCCAGTTAGCTTTTTAATGGTCTTTAGAGATCATAACACCAGACCTGCCCAAGTCCCACCCTAGTCACCTAATCCTAAAGAGTGTCTGACATGGTGGACAAGGGGACAGAAGCTTGGGATCAGGCTCCCAGGAGACTCACAGGTGTGGGCAGGATTTTGTATCTCTAGATCTTACACCACATGTTCAGCCATGCAGAGGACATGCTGGCCTTGAATGGAAGCTGCTTGGTAGCTGCTGAGGATGTTATGAGTGTCTAGAAAAGTTATTAGAGGGATTCAGGTAAAGGGAACATTGGCTAAGATCAAGAAACAAAAAATGGTAATATTTAGTACATAATACATTCAGTGCATGCTAAGTACTGTTGTGCATTATTTTTTACCCCCTCACTAACCTCGTGTGTATATGAGGAGGGTAAAATAATTATCTTCAATCTACAGGGGTATAGAGAGGTTAGGTAACCAGCCCAAAGTCACACATGGGTGGTAGGGTTCAAACCCAGATCTTTCTGAGTTTGAAGCTCATGTTGTAAAGCATTATGCTGTTTTGTGATCTCACCCCTTGGGAACACCAGAGATGAAAATTGCCCATGTATCAATGTGGGGAAAACCATAAGAACTGTTTTAAAGAAAAAATAAATTACATTTGTTGCAAAGTTCCACCATGAAAACATGTATGATTCCTCCAGCTTCTTCTCTCCCAGGGTTCCCACGTGTTCTGCCTTGGATTATAAAGTAAATAATGGCTCTTCATTTGAAGTTTTGCAAACTAAAGTGTCTTTAAAAGAACTCTGGGTGTGTTACAGAAAAGTGATTTTCCAGAAATACACATTCCTTTAAACTTCTATTCTGAGGGGTGGTCATAAGACCTACTGCCCCCATGGCCAAATCCACCACATTAAAGCAAATGAAAGCATAACTCAGATGATTAATATGAATTATTCCTTCCATAACCCTTTATGTTGTCAAAGTGCTTTGCCCTGTTGCTGTTGGTTTATACAAATTAAGTGACTCCGCCAGCCAAAACACCAGGAAGAAAGATTTCACCAGGCTTTGATAGAATTAAATAGTCCAGCATTCTTTGGCCAACACTAAAGTTTTCATATGAAATTGAAACAAGAACAAATGCCAGGCCAAGAGAGTCCAATGACCAGAAAAACTTCTGGAATAATATTTTCACAACAGTGAACCAAGAAAATATTCAAGGCCAGATTACCCCTCCCAACAAGGTCATAACTCTGTAAGAAAATAATTAGTAGAAGACTCTTTGTTCTTCCCTCTCTGCAGAGTGAAGGCACCGGCCCTTTGTATTTGGTTGCAAGGCTGATCTTTTAGAGAGCTTTGTTTCCTCATGCCCCAATGCAAGCTAACCTGAAGTGTAGTTGTGTTAGGCTGTTCTTGAATTGCTATAAAGAAATATCGGAGACTGGGTAACTTTAGGTTTAATTGGTTCTGTGGGCTTTGTAGGAAGCATGGTGCCAATGTCTGCTAGGCTTCTAGAGAAGTTTCAGGAAGCTTACAATCATGGCAGAAGGCTAAGGGAGAGCAGGCATGTCACATGGTGAAAGCAGGAGCAAGAGTGAGAGAGCGAGGTGCCACACACTTTTAAATAGCCAGATCTTGCGAGAAGTCACCCAGTATCATGAGTAGTGATGACACCAAGGGGATGATGCTAAACCATTCATGAGGAATCCACCCCTGTGACACAATCACCTGCACTAGGCCCTACTTCCAATACTGGGGATTACAATTCAGCATGAGATTTGGACAGGGACTCAGATCTGAACTACCTCTGGAGTGTCTCAGTTTGAGTTCTCCCAGCAGCAGACTGAGACAAGGATTTGAGTGTGAATGTGTTTTTTGTTTTTTTTTTTTTTTTTGGGGGAGGAGGTCCCGGAAAACACTGGCAGTGGGGGAGTGAAGGAGTGAAGCAGGAAAGGGAAACTAGCCAACAGAAGTTCATACCAACCAAGTTACCACATTGGGGGACTAGAGGTTAATCTTGCTTAGGTCCTCTGGGAGTCAATGAAGAACATGTGCCTCTGAGGGGAAGGATTTGGGGTATTTAAATACCATCTCCCATTACCTATTGTTTAAGAGTTGTGGGATAAGGATGGCAAGTCTCAGCTGCCTCCAACAGCCAGAGAGAGCTCTCAGGTGAAGTGCTGTGGGTGCTGGCAGCTGGAAGATGGACTGACGTGCATGGAGATGGTAGTAAGTGCCAGTGCAAGCTGCATCTTACAGAAGAGAAGAAGGAGTAGGCAGAGCATCTAGGACCCACGATACTTTTAGGGGTTCATGAAAATGTCTTAATTTTGATTCCTTTTAAGATCAGCAGAAAAACATGAATATAATACTCACGATGCATAACAATAAATCCAGTCTGAATTGTATTTGTCTTTATACCAATACCATCATAAAATATAATTTTTAATATTTTTAATGGAGGAAAGGGCCCATGAAGACTGACAAAAGTCATATGTGTCCCTGGATAGAGGAAGAGCTTCAATTATTTTTCTTGATTGTTGGCACATTCTCTCATTTAGGATGGCTCACACAGATCCCAACCACCCCACCTCACTTTACCAATTTCTTTCCACTTTTCTTTCTTTCTCTTCTGCTTCCTTGCTCCTGTGTCTCTCCTGCTGTATTTCTTTTTTTCTATCTACAGTGAACATTTGTTATTTTTGTCTGCCCATTATTCATTCCCAAATCTTCTGATAAATAGCCTCTGAATTTGCTTCAGAGGAACCAGTCTTTCTCACCGCATGCAGTCTGCCCTACCTGCTCCTCGCCAAGAGGTGGGCGCTTGACACAGATCAGATGCCTGCTTCTTGGAATTTGACTTTTGAACAGAGTAATAAAAAAATGATATTAGTTTCTGCTCCTCAGATCCCTGGCCTGCCCTCGCACCTATTCTCTTTGAAACCTGGTTCTTCAGCTCGTCCTTCCATTCTGTGAGTGGTTATTTTGTGCTTCAGTTGTGCAGAGGTGAGTGTTTGTTGCTTACAGCCAAACCCCCTCATTTATGTGTACACACACTGAATATGTATACATGTATATATAAATTGTCTCCTGGGCAAAAGTGGCTCCGAGTTCCAGGTTCATCCCTCTTCTCTGAATCTCAGCTTAGTAATTCTATATATAATTACCAAGTCAAGATTCATTCATCTCAGGTAATTACAAAAAGAAGGTAAATAAATGGAAAGAAATAACACAGAAAAACATAGATATTAATAAAATAGAAAGCAAATATATTAAAGAGAAAAATCAACAGGACCAACACATTTGATTATTTGGAAAGCTTAATGAAATTGATAAACTGGCCAGGTGAGGTGGCTCCTGCCTGTCATCCCAGCACTTTGGGAGGCCAAGGCAGGGGAATCACCTGAGGTCAGGAGTTCGAGAGCAGCCTGACTGATATGGTGAAACCTTGTCGCTACTAAAAATACAAAAATTAGCCAGGCATGATCGCATGGCTCTGTAGTTCCAGTTACTCAGGAGGCTGAGACAGGGGAATTGCTTGAACTGAGGAGGCAGAGGTTGCAGATTGCGCCACTGTACTCCTGTACTCCAGCCTGGGCGACAGAGCAAGACTTCGTCTAAAAAAAAAAAAACAAAAAAAAGAAAAGAAAAGAAAGAAATGGATAAACTTTTGGTAAGATTGATCCAAAAAAGGAGAAAAAGGCCCACAAGTGACCAGTGTAATAATATTATACAGACATTAAAATGACAATGAAAGAATGTTTTAAACATTATGCCAAATAGTTTGAAAATTTAAATGCATGGACAAAATCCTAGAAAGATACAATTTACAAAAAAGACATGAAGCGAGAATTTTAAACACGTGGATAATCCTATTATTATTGAATAAATTAAATCCATAATTTAAAAAATACTTCCCCTGTATAAAACTATAGGCCCCAAAGCCATCATTGTTAAATTCCATAAAAATTTAAGGGAGAAATAATGCCAATCTTAAACAAACTCTTTTGGAGAATGGAAAATAATAAAAAGGACATGCCTCAATTCATTTTATGATGCTAGTATAACTTGATACCAAGCCTGCATGTGTACACACATAAAGTTATGCTAGTATAACTTGACACCAAGACCAGAATAAGAGACAAAAGTAAGTTAATTTTATTCATGATCATACATTAAAAATTCCTTTAAAAAGTTAGCAAACACAATCCAGTCATACACATACACACACACACACACACACACACATCCATATATATGTATATAGAAAATATATCATAACCAACTTAGATTTAGTCCAGACATGCAAATGCAAGGTTAGTGGAACATTAGCAAACCCATTAATGTGATTTACCACATTAAGAAATAAGAATGGAAAAATCATGTTTTTCAAAAAATGCAGACGTATTTGGCAAAATTCAATATTCATTCATAATCTTAAAAATAACAATGAGCTAGGAGGAGAAGGAGAATTCCTTACTCAATTAAAGAGTATCTAATTTTAAAAACCTGCAGAAACATTACAGTTAGAGATGAAATATTAAAGGCTTTTTCTTTGGGACCAGCAACAAGAAATAACTGGTACAGTTATCACGTCTTCTAGGCGACATTTTCCTGGAGGTCCTAAACAGTTCAGTAAGTCAAGAATAATAAATAAAATACACAGTGATTAGAACGGAAGAAATAAAATTGCCTTTATTTATTTATTTTTTTCCATTGCATTGGGAGTTATACCTGATGTAAATGACGAGTTGATGGGTGCAGCACACCAACATGGCACAAGTATACATATGTAACAAACCTGCACGTTATGCACATGTACCTTACAACTTAAAGTATAATAATAATAAATAAATTTAAAAAAAAAATAAAAGAAAAAAAATAAAAATAAAATTGCCTTTATTGAGATATGCTATGATCATTACACAGAACTTTCAAGAGTATTAAAAAATAAATCAGACTTAATAGCAATATTGTAGAATGCAAAATCAATCTACATTTGTATCCATTTCATTTCTACGTGTATTAGCAATAAATAAATTATAAACAAATACATTGTCTATATAATAGTATAAAATACTTTGTAAACTAGAAAGCCTCTCCCATCAAAATTACACATCTGTGTATGTGTATGTGAAAGGCACACCACGTTCAGAGATTAGAAAACTCAATATCATAAAAGATTCTTATCAAACTGATATCTCAAATGAAATATGAATAGCTTTCTGTTTTCTGAAAATTAGTAAGTTCTTTCTAGAATTTATATGGAAGTGCAAAGGGCCAAGAATAACGAAGACATTGTTGAAGAAGAAACATAAAGCAGGATGATTTGCTCTAACAAACAAGAACTATTATAAAGGTCTAATAATTAAGGTCTAGGCTGGGCACAGTGGCTCATGCTCTCAGCACTTTGGGAGGCCAAGGTGGGCGGATCACCTGAGGCCAGGAGTTCAAGACCAGCCTGGCTAACATGATGGGACCCCCATCTCTACTAAAAACACAAAAATTAGTAGGGAGTGGTGGCACAATCCTATAGTCCCAGCTACTTGGGAGGCTGAGGCATAAGAATCACTTGAACCCAGGAGGTAGAAGTTGTAGTGAGCTGAGATTGTGACACTCCACTCCAGCCTGGGCAATAGAGTGAGGCTCTGTCTCATACACACACAAAAACGTATAGATAACTAAGGTGAAAATCTAGACAAATACACAGTGATAGAGAATACAGAGCCAAGAAACAAACCTATACAGGTATAGAAACTTAATTTAAATCAAGGCAGTACTAGAGAGGATTAGAAAAAAGACTTTCCAATAAATAGTGCTGAAACAATGGCATATTAATGGGGTATCAACATGAAAAAATTTAACCGAATCCCTACTTCACACTACACAAAACTAAATTCCAGGTGAATTTTAAACATAAATGTGAAAGGCAAAACAACAAATTGTCTAGAAGACAATGTAGGAAAACATCTTCATTATCTTGGATTAAATAAGAAATAAAACCACTGACTATCATAAGGAAATGATTACTCAAAATCAGGCTCAAAATCAGTAACTTCTGTTCACAAAAATAACATTTAAGAGCATAAAAATGCAAGCCACTGAGTGGGAGAAAAATATTTGGAACACAAAATTGACAGAGGACCTATATCTGGAATGTAAAGTTCTACAAATTCATAAGAAAAAGGCATAAAACCCAATGAAAAAATAGGCAAGGGGTTTAGAACAAATCACTTAGAGAAGAGGATACACAAATGGCCAAAAAACCCAAAAGAAAACATGAAAAGCTGATTAATTTCTTTGTAATGAGGGCAATATAAATTGTAACCACCACATTGAGATACCAATAGATGTTCCTGATGAGGGAATCCAAGGGTCACTGATGTTAAGAGGAAATTTACTTTTTATCATTTACTGTTTTGCGTTGAATTTATTTTACGTCATCTTTGTATTGCTTTACATTTAAAGAAGGAAATTGAATTACATGTACATTAAGAAGGAAAACAATGAAGCTAAGAACAGAAGTGACTGGACAGGCCCTATCTCCTTGCTTGTGGATTAGTGACAGCCATTAGCTGATTGATGTTCTCAAGCTCTGACAACTCCACAAAGATAAATCAATGGCTGAGAAATCAATTGATGGAGCAGCCCAACAGGTAATTCAGGCTCTAGACAACTTTTTCTTTTTTAATAGCAGAGTGGTTTAGTAAGACAATCTGGTTTTCTTTAGCTTGTAGGGGCTAAAGATTGGGCTAAGATGACACCCCACTGACTTGAAATAAAACCCCTATGAATATACCTATGTTTTAACTGAAGTATTTATGCAGGGGCTAATTTTTCTATTTTGATGGTCCATTTACTCACTAATATTATCTGAATGCCTATCATATACCAGACATTGCTCTAGATAATGGGGATACAGCAGTGAACAAAATAAACAAATTCTCTGCCCTCTTAAGCTTATATCTTAGAGATACAGAAAATAAGTAAATAAATATGCAGAATGATACGAAGAGTAACATGTGTTCTGAAGAAAATTCAGGCAGAGTTAGGGTTGCAGGTGGTGCTATTTCAGTTGGGATGGCCATATAAGGCCTCTCTGAGGGATTAGTATTTCAGAAGACAATGGAATGAAGTGAGGGAGGGGACCACACACATATCTGCAGAAAGAGTCCTAAGCAGAGGGAACAGCAAGTGCAAGAGGCCTGAGGTGGGCCTGTGTATCCCTGGGCTCTACTTGAGTTATTATTGTTTTACAGGATGGAATGTTTTTGCTGTGCTATCTCCTTTAAAG
Source organism: Theropithecus gelada (assembly GCF_003255815.1). Taxonomy (NCBI): domain Eukaryota; kingdom Metazoa; phylum Chordata; class Mammalia; order Primates; family Cercopithecidae; genus Theropithecus; species Theropithecus gelada. The sequence goes on from NC_037669.1 coordinate 99,484,908, forward strand.
CGGTAAAGCCACAAGTGGGTTTAGTGCCTATTGTTTGTCTGGATACACCCTCCAGACAGGCCTGTGCATGATAGGTCAGTAGCAGATGGTGTCAGCAACTTGCTATGAAATAACAGATTGTCTCCCCTGTTGTCCTGGTTATGCCACTCATATCCCCAGAAGGGCTAATAAGTTGTCTTCTTCTGGTGTAAAAGGTAGTATCTGGGGATTTCCACCCTAATTCTGTAATGTCACCAAAGTAAAGAAGGCATCACTAATCCTATCACATACTAGGGGTCTTGGGCCCCCCACCAACCTCCCCTCTAGGTGTTCAGATGGCATGTCTCGAGCTTCCAGGCCCTACCCCAGATCCTATTTGCTTGCTTCTATTCCCACAGTCTTCCTTCCGGTTCTGACACACAAAAGCTCTATTTTACTCTTTCACAATTAACTTTGGCTCATTAAAACCCAGAGCTCCCATATTTAGCAATCATGAAAACTGGCTCCCCTTTCCTTGAGGGCAAGATGAGCTTACTCTTTAAATTCTGCGAGCAAGTGGTGAGACATAGGTACGTACCACCCTGGTGGGTGGGAAGTGCCCTCCACTCCCAAAGTCGATAGTGCCCGGCTAATGAGACAGAAAAAAAAAAAAAAAAAAAGGAGGAAAAACAGCTGTCAGCATGTACAACCAGGTTGAATAGTCCATTCCCGCTGCACTTTCTCCTGCCAGCGATCCTTTGCATATCCCTGTGTCCTCAGGGGAGCAACTTCCTCTCATTGGGTGGACACACCACCCACCACTAAGGGAGTGACTCTCTCTCCTGGCTTCCTTGAGTGTGTGTGTTAGCAGGGCCCCTGGGTGAATTGCTCACCTCCTTTGTGCTTTTTCTCCCAGGGTGTGATTTCCTAATGATTCTGTCTCTTGTCCACCTCTGGGCCATCCCTGTGTGTGTAGTTAGGTTCCAACATCATCATGCAGGTGTTCACTGAAGCTATGGAAATGTGTTTGCCTCCCTGGCCCACCGGGACCACCCTCTCTTGTGGCTGCCTCTGTTTTCCTCAATTAAGGCTCTACTTTCTTGCCACAACCCAAGGGCATCCACCATCAGACCCACCTTTCCAGAAAGCTCCCTTTCCTGTCCCTTGTCAAGTGACCCCACCTACACTTGACATTTGCACACATGAGGACAATTTTCTTATTATCCTCTTTAGGAGAAATAACCAGTTGTTTCTAACCTGAACAACCTTAGTGTGCTCTCCTCCACTCTCCTACATATTTTATTGAAGAATCAAATCTTACACTGGGAAGCTTTAGTATTGATCATTTTGTTCCTCCTATGCTATCCTTAGTTTTGTTCCTCAGTTGGTCCCCTTCTTGAAGCCCCTGATATCTTAGGGTAGCAACATGATATAATCAGGTCCTTGCTGTGGCAAACAATAGTGGTGGCTAACTGGTTCTCTTACCATGTTTTGGCTCTGAGGCCACCTGTGCTCTTGATCCTGTGGCTCACTTTCTTTGCTTATCTTCAGCAGAGATGGTTGGCAACCAAGGTTCCCAACCAAACCTAATGGCATTTTTCTCGGTAGTAGTAGGCATGTATTAAATAGTAAAAGCACCACACAGAGTCTCTATGTCCCTTTCACTCAAGGGGAAGTGATCCTACCTGTGTGCAGGGTGAGAGGAAAGTGAGCAGGCAATGCAAAGAATGACCTCCATCCAGAAGGCAGGCGAACATGTAATGTCCTACAATCCTCCTGATGTACTATGGCCAGGGCAGTAGATTCCAAGATAGAGTGTGTATCATATTCCCTTAGCGATCCTGTGAAAATGCAGATTTCGGAGATCCACTGACAGATATGGAAACTGAGGCATAGAGATTAAGTAACTTGCCCAAAATTTTACAGTGAAGTAAATTCTATATTATGATTTATTTTTATATTCTGAATTTGATACTCTTATTGTCTGAAGTTCTTAAAAGTCTAAATTTGCTGTTAATTGATTCTCCTATGGCTCATGGCATTTTATTCCAGGATATGTTTCATAATTTGAAATTGTGAGCTCGTATTTCATAGGCTTTATTTGTGAATGTCCTGTGTAGCGTAGGGAGGAAGCATCCTACATTCTTCCCAAACGGTTTTAGTTTTGCTTCCTTCCAGATGCTCCAGAGATGTCGCTTGCTGAGAATCACTTTTTATTAATTTCTAGGTTTGGGGTCTCTTGCGATACATTTGCAAATTTTGTAGGTAGACTCATTTTCATTAAAAAGAGTGTTTAAGAGAGATTCAAGCTTGTTGGCCATCTTCTTTTGAAGGCAAGTAGACTTTCTCTAGTTCCCTGTGTATGTTAGTCAGCATCCTCCAGGGAAACACAATCAATAGGGTATGTGTTTATGTGTCTGTGTGTGTGGGAAGGGAGAGAGAAAGAGAGAGATTTATTTTAAGGAATTGGCTTATGTGATAGTGGAGGATTGGCAAGTCCAAAGTCAGCAGGATAGGCAGCAGGCTGAGAATCAAGGAAGAGTTGAAGCTGGAGTCCAAAGGTGGTCTGCTGGCAAAATTTCCTCTTCTCCCTGTCAGGTCAGTCTTTTCCTAATTAAGGCCTTCAGCTGATTAGATGAGGCCCATTCACCTTATGGAGGGTAATCTGCTTTACTCAGAGTCCACTGGTTTAAATATTAATCTCATTTAAAAACTCTCCACAGAAACATACAGAATAATGTTTGACCAAATATCTGGACACCATAGCCCAGCCAAGTTGATGGGCAAGATTAATCATCACATTGTGTCAGAGACATTTGATGATTCTGGATTTATACAAAGATTCCAGTTCTAACTTTCTGCCTCATATAGGTACAAATGCTTCATCTCTTACCCTGCATGGAATTAGTCTATTTTTAGGCCCAGGTTTCTGAGTTCCACTTAGGATGACCTAATTCTCAGAACCTGAATTTTTATTTGGAAGTCTGTTATTGCTCTCATTAAATTACTTCCCTCACCTGATGTTCTTGAGAAAACCAGCTCTTTAATGATGTGTAGAGATTGTGATGGTGTATTCCCTTGGCCCACAGATCTCAAATCAAGTGATCTGGTAATAAATTTTAGCACCTGTAATTCATACAGTATTCACTTGGTATATGAAAGGAAATTCAAATTTAAATGTTGTCACCTCAGCGAGCAAGTATGATCTGAGCCCAGCTGATTTAGGTGTCATGTGAGATCTGGCTTTATAAACTAGGCCATAGATTAATCTGGAACCTACTGCAGAGTGTGTATACCACAGTCATTGAAAAGGACCCAATACGTGAATCTTGTAGTGCTATTAACATTGATGATGATGACAAGGCCACTATTTTGAAGCACTTATTATATATGCTGCATGCTATATTTAGTATCTTACATATGGTATTTCCTTTGAAACTCATGGAACCAGGAGCTGCAAGAAGTGTGTACTGCAAATGGAAAACAACCAAAGTTTGGGGCAGTTACCTTATTATGCAGGTTTTTAAAATTGTAGTGTTATTGTATAACAACCCCCAAATCCTAGTGGTCATTGAAACTCTCTCCGGAGAGTTGGGGAAAACATTCAGAATAAAACATATGGCTGGGATGACTTGTGTGCAGCCTTGCCTAAAGGTGGAGGTGGCTTTACATTGCGTGGTCTCTCCTTGAAGATTTGAAACAGTTAAATACGATCTATTACTAAGAGAAATCTTTTTTCCTTATCACACAGTGAAAAAACAAGTTCTATGGGTTATTCCTGGGATATTTATTTGCATCTATTCCTCTCCACTCCTGTTAAGAAACCTTAGTCTGGATCTACATTCTTGGCTTGCCATGTCAGTTTCTTCATCATTTCCCACTTCCAATTTCTCCTGCTTCCATCTAGCCTCTGTTCAAGAGGCTGGAACCTCTGTAGCTCCTAGCCTGATCAAAACACTAGTGTCATCACACCTCTTCTAAAATTCTCCAGTTGAAAATCTGTCTGCCACTTAACATCGTCTATGGTTTGGCCCACTGTGCCTTCACCGTTTCCCACCACCTTCCAACCCCCTCCATCCTCTCCTCCATTGCTGTTCTCTACAGTGGTTCCTGCTCATGTCCATTGGTGTCTTTGCACCATCATTAGCCCAGGCCTTTGGGGCCTGGACATACAGTTCTAACAGGTCTTTTAGCCGGTTTCCACTTCTGTAAAGTAGGATACATTTTTTAGCTTGTGGGTGGATATCTAAGTGAAAAACTGTATTTGTCATGTAATTCTGTGCCTAGCACAGAATTTTTCACATGGGATGTTCAATTAGTCTTTAGTCTTCTCATATCTCTCATCACATTTTCTCCCACAGGAAGCACTGCCCTCTCCCCTTGGAGTGAACTTTAAGTGTCTGTGCTAGTTATGCCTCTACAGAACTTCCTGAACTGCTCCAGCACCAATTCTATTTTCTTATCCCCCATCTGACACACAAGGCCTCTAACGAACTAGCAAGCAATGCTGCTTTAACGTATGTTCTAACTCTCACTATGTGTGTGCCTTCTACCCACCCTGCAGTGTTATGCCATTCATCAACGGTGCAGGTCCCTCCTTGCCTGGCGTGACTGTCTCAAGTGTTAGAACCTATTCTTGATCTGAACTAAACCAGCTCAAATTGATGTCTTGACCTGGAACAAGCATTAATACCACCCCCACCCCCCGTTATTCTCCCAAGGAAAGAATTTGCACCCTCCTCTGAATCTGTGCAAATTTGGAATATCAAACTATGCTGGCTGAATACGGATTTCAAAACCATTTTCCTTTTATTTTAGATCCAGCCCTCAAAGTCTGGTTGAAAAGTCTGGCTGACATGGTTTGCTTTTCATAACAAAAGGGTATCTTAGGAAAGGTTTGCCTATTGGGGAGAAAAGCTCTGAAAAGTCCAAGAGTTAAATTCTGCTGGTGTGGCCACAGCTCCGCCAATCCTGTATTCCATTATTTTCCTCTGCCCTTGAACAGTTGATAATATTGGGGGTGGGGAAGAGAGGAAGAGAATACAAGCCACCTTTTTAAAGTCAGCCTGCTTTGGCTCTGAGAACTGAAGACTATGAAGATCAGAGCAAGTCCATATTCCAAGTCTTCAATGGACCGTGTCCTTTGAACATGAAAGCCCTAACTTAGGCTCCCCAAGGCATGGAATTACTTAAGTGATGGTCACCCTGGGCCTACGTCCAGCTGAGAATAAAGCCAAAGATTTCAAGGCTAAAATTTTTATGAGAATGGGACATTTACCTACACCATATATTTCCAAAAATATACTGAGGACCGGAAGTGGGAGGAGACCCAGTGGCTTTGGCTTTCCTCCGGATGCCATCCAGGGCCACGTCTAGAGAGCTCTGCTCTCCCATCCTGGTTATCTACTGTAGGACTAGCTGAGCAATGCCACGTCAATAAAAAAGGGCTCTACCCCTTAGATCTTTCTGTCACTATTTCTCAATTTAAAAAAAGACTGTGTTATGGAAGCAAATGTTTTAGAAACATTTATGTATCAACTCAGCTGCCTTTTGTCTCCTTCCCTTTATCTCTAGATGAAATAGGTTCTGGGTGCAGTGCATAGAAGAATAGGATCCATCTGCTTTCTCATCTGCTGCAGTCCTCTAGCCTCTATGACTGGAGACACTCTCACTAGTCTCTTCGACTCTTTCTGGATCCTAAGGTAGTTAATGGGGTTCTAGGCCAGGCATTCTGTTCTACCCACACAAGACTTGTGTTGGTCTTGTGTTGCATGCTTTGTACCAGGGGCATCATCCCGTTGGGGTTTTTTGCTTGATTTATTTTCATTTTTTGGAAGCGAGCTGCTGTTTTACACTCTACTTCCGGAAGGTTGGCTTTGGTTTTCTTTCTCCACCTGCCTTGGTTCCTACAGGAACTTTTTCGCTCTTACCCATTCTGTGTCACCTCCCTGACTCTCCCTGATTTCCCTCTCTCTCCCATTCTGCCTCCTGCCAAGACATCTTGCTATTAATTCACCTCTACCAGGACACTCTGTCCTTCTACCTACTGTCCAGATGACATCTTACATCCTTCCAGACCTTTCTGGGTCACTTGCAGCCTTGTGATATATTTTCAGTGCCTGAGAGGCCTCAATAGTCTGCCCTGCCAGACTGTGGTATCTGGCTATATAAGAGGCTATGATTAAGCATCAAGGAATTAGCCATAGCTTGGTGCATAGCTTGGTGCCCTGCATGGAGAACTGAAAATGTGGGCCTAGAACTTTGACTACTTTTAACTGAAGTTATAGCCCTGCATTTATTAGAAATATAAAGGTTATAGAGGACCTGGGTTTTCGTCTTAGCCCTACCTTTTATCTACTTTGTCACTCTGGCCAAATCCTTTCTCTTGGTGGGACTCATTTTGCTTATTTGTGAAATGAGCGTTGGAGTTGGAAGCATCCTGAAACATGCTTCCAACTCCAAAGTGCCTTGACTCCTATCCACTTTGATCTGAGGTAGTTCTGCTTTCAAAGATGCAGGAAGACCTTGTGAAACTCCTCAGTTTAGGTGGACAGAGCTGATCATTCTCTACTTGGTCTTTGTCTACAAACTTTGTCACTTAACTAGGATAATCCTTCCCCAATGACATTTTACTTTATATTGCTTTAATTAGCATCTCATTAAACCAATTCAACATGTATCTATTTTGTATTGATGTCAAGGTAGAATGACTTTGAGAATGAGTTGAGAAACTGGCACATGAGTGCCTCCCTCCTTATGGAGATGAAACCACCAAAACTGTCATCTGGGAACCACCTCAAAGTGGTTAAAGCTCCCAGATGCTCCTACCCTACTCTGCCTTTCATAGACCTGCAACTGGGAATTCTATAAGCTTTCCTAGATGTGCATTTCCTCTTCTTGTTCTTTTTTTTTTTTTTTTTTTTTTGAGATGGAGTCTCACTCTGTCGCCCAGGCTGGAGTGCAGTGGTGTGATCTTGGTTCACTGCAACCTCCACCTCTCAGGTTCAAGTGATTCTCTTGCCTCAGCCTCCCGAGCAGCGGGATTACAGCCATCCACCACCATACCTGGCTAAGTTTTGGGATTTTCAGTAGAGATGAGGTTTCACCATGTTGGCCAGGCTGGTTTCAAACTCCTGACCTCAAATGATCTGCCTGTCTTGGCCTCCCAAGGTGCTGGGATTACAGGCGTGAGCCACCACACCTGGCTGCATTTCCTCTTCTTACAGAGGAAGAAAATGAAATCGACCTATACCTTGGGAAGGATCACAACGACAAGGGTCCTTAGAAGAGTAACTCCGAGCTGATGCAATCAAGGCAGGCTCTTCTCCATGTTTGCCCTGAGAATTCTCCTTGCAATATGGCTGGGCCAAATAATAGCACCTCATATTTCTATAGTGATTAAAAACCCACATTATTTTTGCTACCTTATTTGAGCCCCCAAATAACCCTGTGAGACACGCAAGGCAAATATCTAGCTGTGTACCTGGTGAGATAGCTATTCTTATTCCCATTTTTTAGATGAGAAAACTGAGTCTCAGGAAGATTGCATGACTTGCCAAAGTCATTTTCCAACCCAGAATCCCATATCTGAGCCTTTTCTCTTCCATACTTTACCATTTTTATCTGAGAGTGTGTGCCTCCCTGTTCAGCCATGAGCCTGAGCCTTGCTCTGCAGTGATGAGCAAAGAACCTCTTCAGACAGATTCACAGATCATTTTAATGCAGCTGTGGAGAGGACAATAAACATGATCTTATAGCTCAGTGTGCAGAGGAGCAAGCGAGATTTAATATTATATATGGTCATGGAGCCCGGAGCCCCAGATCCAATCCTTCTGGTGGTGTGACAGATGACTTCAAGCTCCAAAAATATTGTTAGTCAGTTTTTCATAAGCTCCAGTTGTCTAAGCTTTTGGAAGCATTTATGAATGAGATGGGGAGAGGGGTGGCAGGAGTGGTGCTTATTGCTGCTTTGCTTTAAACAAAATTACAAAATGAGGCTCTTAATTTGCCTGCTTCTCCAGCAGCTCTACCAGCAGATATGCGTGGGTTTATAAGGTCTTTCTTTCCTCCCCTCTGCTTTTTAATAGGAGAGTCGTTCTTGGGGTAAACCAGATGCTGCAATTACTTGGCAACAAAAGAAGGAAACAGCCATGTGTCTAATTACTAAGGCAACCCCACATGTGTGTCTGCTTCCCTCTTATTATGTAAATAGGCAGATAGTCCTATGTGTGGAGAGCAAAACCCACATAAGCGCAGAGATTCATCCATGCATTGCCCCTCCAAGAATGACCCTAGAAGGGCTCCCCTCATGGGCATGGCAGGGCTGAGCCTTTGAGAGTGGGAAGGAAAGGCTTGCCCTTCTGAGCATGGCAGCTGCTAATGGGGAAAGACTGTCTGGTCTTACAATGTCAGAGGTGGGAAGGCCCCTCCAGACTCCCTGCTGCAGCCTCCTAGTTGGATCTAGCTACAAGGAGGAGTAGGGGACCCCCACAGCCTGTGGGTGGCTGGTCACGCTTCCTCTCCCAAGGCAATCCCAGAGGGAACAGTGATAGTCAGTAGCCACCGACTTCCAGAGCCTCAGCACCTGCTGTGGGCCTGGGTAAGGGGGAGCATTCCAAAGATGCCTGCATCCCTTGTGTGCTGGGGATGAAGGCAGAAGGAAACAGAATGTAGGAACAGACTGGACAGACTGCACGTGTCTCTAGTGCAGCCTACAGGGAACACAGACAATTCTCAGCTGGTCCTGCGGCCTCTATTCTGATAGAGAAGACAGACAGAGCAAGTGAGTGAGCTAGAGAGAGAGCTATCCAGACTGACTCCTAAGTAACTAGGAAATCCAAAGGAAGCTAGAACAGTGCTTGGCTTGCTGATAAAGGTCTACACTGTGAGGCTTATCAGGTGTGTGTGTGTGTGTGTGTGTGTGTGTGTGTTTTCACAAAGATAGACAAACTGTCCCAGGATTCAGCTACTGAGCTAGGCTTCCTCTAAGCAGATAGAAACTACAAGGCTGCAGAAGTTCTGGTGGACTCTAGAATCTTTGCTAATGTACCTTGGAGACATAAAACACGCAGGGCAATTTTTAGAGATTGATTTAACTTCTCAAGACATTTTAAAATTCCTTAGAGACTCACTATAACAACTAGCAGTCTCTGCTATAGGTATTTGATGCAGAGGAATGAACTGGGTATCATTCTGTGTGAGCATGAGGACCCCGTTGTGAGGATTAGCCCCACTATCTGATATCAAGACCTTCCGCGGAGCAGCAACCCTCCCAATGCTTGGTTTTCTCAGAAGGCTGCAGTCAAGAGTTCTTTCTGTTTTACTTTGCTTTCCCACACAGGTTTGTATTTTAATTCGTTCCCATTGTTGCTGTTTTTCCTCTGTTTTTACCCCCAGGTTGGCTTTTTGTTATGGCAAAATTAGTGCATTGAGAAATAAAGCTTAAAACCTGAAAACTTCCTTATCTCCAACAGTAAAAATCTCAAATCTCAATCTTATACAACTGGTATAAGCCCAGGCTTTTGGTTTGGTTAACTCAGAAAGACTGCAGACTTTGGAGAGGGATAGACTTGGAGTCAAATCCCATTTTTGCTATTTACTTCTAGGTTTCTTTGGGCAAGTTCCTTAACTTCTTTGTGTCTCATTTTTTTCATCTACTAAGCAGAGATAATTATGCTGCCCTTATTAGGTTGCCTAAGGATTAATCAGTCAGTCATGTACAGATAGCAGCACATGGCAGCTATTCAACAAATGCCACTTCTTTTCCCAGCTGTCCTCTTGTCCTCTTGTTCCTGTCAGCAGCTGTCATTCCCAGACATGGTTCACACGGCCACCATCTATCTTTGTAAAAAGTCTGACATAGGGAACCATGAAGGAAAGGGGTAGTCAGGAGCCATTAGCATCTATTAATCCAACCATTCTAACATATTTCCTTTGAACAAAGGGCACCACTATTATATTCCATGTACATGGGAGTCCTGATTCCCTGTGGAGAAGTATTTTGGTTAAGTGAGAAGACTGAAATCAGGCAGCCTGGGATCATGTGTCAGCTCAGCCATTTATTAGCAGTGTGACATCCGGCAGGTCATGTAATTCGTAAAACCTCAGTTTCCTCATTTCTGAAATGTGGGGAGTAGCTCATACCTAACAGGGTTGATTGTTATATTTATTAATTTAAATAATACTTATTAAGCACTGTTTCAGTTATCTGCTACTATACAACAAATCATTCTGAAACTTAGTGACTTAAAACAATAGTTATGATTTCTCATAATTCTGCCATCTAGGCTGGGCTCAACTGGGTGGTTCTTCTCCTCTGTGCGGTGGCTGTTGGGGCTGAAACATCTAAGATAGTGCACTCTCTCTGTGTGTGTGTGTGTGTGTGTGTGTGTGTGTGTGTGTGACCTCTCCATCTGGCAATTGGGCTTTCTTTTTTTTCTTGTTCATGTTTACTGAGACAGAGTTTTGCTCTGTCACCTAGGCTGGAGTACAGTGGTATGATCATGGCTCACTGCAGCCTCAAGCTCCTGGGATCAAGCAATCCTCCCACCTCAGTCCCATAAGTAGCTGGAACTACAAGTGCACACCACATCTGGCTGATTTTTTTATTTTTATTTTTTATGGAGATAGGGTCTCACTGTGTTGCCTGGGCTGGTCTTGAATTCCTGGGCTCAAGCAATCCTCCTGTCTTGGCCTCCCAAAGTGCTGGAATTACAGGCACAAGTCACCACACCCAGCCTTAATTGTGCTTTCATACAGCATGGTAGTATCAGAGTATTTGGTCACACTACTTGGCAGCTGGCTCCCACGAGAGAGGAAGCAGAAACTACCAGTCTTCCTAAAGGTTAGACCTAGAACCAGCACAGTGCCATTTCCACCAATGTTTATTGGTCAAAGAAACTCAAAGGGCCAGTCTAGATTCAAGGGAAGGAGAAATAAGCGTCATCTTTTCAAATGAGGAACCATGTGCATCCAGGAGGGGAAGGAATTGACAGTGGCCATGTTTGGAGAAGTGTTACTGTAAGCACTTAGTCTGGTGCCTGACTAAGGACTAAGTAGGACTAAGTAGGAGTCATTTACAAAAAATGCATGGTCGAGATCAGATTGAGAGCTCTAGACACTTTAGGATAGGAAATAAAACATGGAATTTTCACCCAAAATTTCAGGAGATCTTGGGTCCTTCAGACTGATGAACCAGAAATAATTCCTAGCAAGCATTCCCAATAGAAGCACCAAGAATGCCACATTTATCCACATCCATTAAATCTATGCCTCATGTAAACGTAAAGGCTTATGTAAATGGCCTCTTGGAGTTTTGTAAGCAGTGTAGAGGTCCTGCTTTCCATGGAGGTTAATGCAAATAAATCCAAAGAAACCTGGAAACATGTGGTTCTTGCAATGCAGAGCAGAATGTGGAACCCATTTTACAGGAGCCTGTTGGCCAGAGTTGAGTCAGAGTAACCAGCAGAAAACCGTTTGGGTGAGAGATTTCTACTACAATAAGGAATGATTTTGTGTGTCTATCATTCTGTCAGGCATGAGATAGTGATGGATGTGGAAGAGGATATTGCTGCAGCTAGCCGGAGGTGGAGAGAACACGGATATTTTCATTCATTGGGCCTCAGTGCAGTCAGGGCTTCATAAAATGCCAGGACCAATCTGCTCTCATAAAAGAATCAGTTGTTTTTCCATCACGCTCCCAGACTGGCAAAGTTGTATAATGTTCTTCTGAAATAAGAATGGAATAAAGGATAAAGCAAGGCAAGGAGTGGTTGGTGTGTATGCTCAAAGCCCAAAGATGATGGTCAAGAAAAATTTCATTAAAATGTTTGAGAAAATAGACATATCTGCTGGACTAAATTTCCAGCTTTTCCTTTCACAGCTTATACCAGTATATTTCATTGCAGGAGGAAATAAAGCATCCCAATGATATAAAATCCTGCCTTTTGAGGTTACAAAATATTCAGTTTACAGAGTTAAAGAAAAAGATTTTATCTGTTACATGCTCTGTATTTGGACTCTGGACAAATTTAAATGTGTTTTGGGCACACAGCTTGTGGTCACAATAAAATTGTGAAGCAATCAACTTTTTCTTAGGCCTGTTCTCTACCTTTATTCCACAATTTTACCTTTGATTTGGCCTTCCTTTCACCCTGTCCTTGAGTGCCAGTGCTCAGGTGATTCAAGACCCATAGTGCAGCAATTTATACTAGAAGAATAAGTGTATTCTTTATTTAATACTGGTAAAAGAATTTCTTTTAGAGAGGAAATTGTCTTTGTTTAGGGGAATACCTTGATAAATTACTGGAGGGTAGAAGGGAGCAGCGCCCTGAGGGCATGATCTGAAAGGAGGCAGAGAAACCGAGAAGATGACTAAAGGGTTCTGCATAGGAAGCAAATAGCAGCTGGGAAATAGAAACACAGCCAAGAAAGACAATAAACGCCTAGCCCCTTAGCCAGGAGCTGACACCTAAGATGGTAGAAATGACCCAGTGACTTCTTTTCAACAGTATTAATTACTGTAACAGCGGTTCCCAAACTTTCTTGGTTCACAGGTCCCTTGATGCCTCCGGCATTTTTTCATAGTCTCCCCTGGGCCACAAGAAAGAACAGTTCCTTTATTAAGTAGCAAACCCAACCAGCTTCATATGTCCTAACAACTTAATTGTAGTTTGAAATAATAATGTAAATTTAAATAAAAAGAGTGTTATTTTATTGTTAAATAGCTAAAATGATTTATTAATCAGGTGTGTGTACCTTGGATGTGCACACCTCTCAAACCTTGGCCTAAGGTTGGACACCTCCACCCTCATTTCCTGTTCCATGTTGATTTTCACTCAGTGCTTGCTTTTTGTCTCAGTAACCCAGAACATCCAGAGTCACAAAGATATCATTGAAAGGATGTGGCGCAATCTACTGTTGAAACAGTGAACTACTTTGAGCCAATAACTTCTGCTGCAGTACCTGACAGATACTGAATATCGCTTTGTTACCTTGAAAATGTAAAATACCTCATAGCATTTTTTTTCTTTTTTCTTTTTTTTTTTTTTTTTTTTTTGAGACAAAGTCCGGCTCTGTTGCCCAGGCTAGAGTGCAGTGGTGCGATCTCAGTTCACTGTAACTTCCACCTCCTGGGCTCAAGCCATCCTCCTACTTCATGCTCCCGAGTAGCTAGGGCTACAGGTGCATACTACCACACCCAGCTAATTTTTGTATCTTTTGGAGATGGGGCTTCGCCATGTTGCCCAGGCTCATCTCAAGCTCCTCGGCAGATTGCTTGAGCTCAGGAGTTCGAGACCAGCCTGGGCAACATGGCGAAAAAAATCCAAAGTGCTGGGATTTAAAAAGGCGTGAGCCACCACGCCTGGCTCCCTCATAGCATTTCCGTAAGTTGGCTACAGCATCACAAGGTGTCTCCGCACACAGTTTGGGAACCATGGTACTGTAGTATTTACTTGTAAGTTGCCGATGTTGGCTGCCGTGTCGAGTTCTTCTGTCTTTCCTAACTTTCAGCATATTCTCATAAACCTGAGACAGCCTTCTGTGAGTCTAAGAGTGGATGAGTGTCAGAGATGGTTCAAGGAGGCAGGCTGGGAACAACACACACGGGTGGGAAGAAAAGCCCAGAACATAACTAGTTCAGCAGAGACAGGAGCTCGGTGTGAGTGACCCTCTGGACATAACTTCCAGAGTCCTGGTAGAATATCAGGGCAGCATTTCACTTTCTACAGGATTCAGAATGGAATTTGAGCCAATCTTCAGACGCAATAACTCCAGTTGGCATTGTTTAAAAGAACTGAACACCTATTATCTTGGTTGTTGGCAAGGTTTGTAGAATATTGAATGTAAATTACCATCATTGCTAAGCCTAAAATTAGAGATGTGTGTCATGGGGACCAAAAAAAGAATCCTTATATAGTATGTATATATATATGTATTTTGAGATGGAGTCTCGCTCTTGTTACCCAGGCTGGAGTGCAGTGGCATAATCTCAGCTCACTGCAACCTTCACCTCCTGGATTCAAGCAGTTCTCCTGACTCTGCCTCCTGAGTAGCTGGGGTTACAGCCATGCACAATCATGCCTGGCTAGTTTTTGTATTTTTGGTAGAGACAAGGTTTCACCATGTTGGCCAGGCTGGTCTCGAACTCTTGACCTCAAGTAATCCACCTGCCTCGGCCTTCCAAATTGCTGGGATCATAGGCATGAGCCACAGAATCTGGCCTATAGAATATATTTTGATGACAGAGGTCAAGGTGGAAGCTAGTTTTAAGGGCTGTCATTTTACATTAATAGAGCAATAGTGCCACATTTAACTAGCAATTTGCCTTTCTTTTGCTGAATCCATTACTGTGCCTCATTCTCCTTGTCCTGTATGAACCATCCTGACAATGTTGTCCCATGAAAGACAGTGCCCATATTTAGTGACCCTCTGAGTTCATACTCCCAATTCCCAGGTCAAGGTCAGGTCCAGGTCAGGAGCAGGAACTGGCAAATTTTTTTTATAAAGAGGCCAGACAGTAAATATTTTAGGCTTTGCAGACAGTACCATCTCTGCCACAATTGCTCAGCTCTGCTGTTGTAGCATGAAAGCAGCCACAGACAATACATAAAGGAATGAGCATAGCTCATTCTAATAAAACTTTATTTGTAAAAATAGACAGTGGGCCATATTTTGCCTATGGGCTGTAATTTGCAAACTTCTGATCCAGGAAGTGACAATTTGTGATAGAATGCATATGATATAGTTCAGTAGCCACTGTAATGAAATACACAGCTGCAATGAGTTTGCCAAACTCACAGTTAAGGGCACAGTCTTCCAACACAACTATCGCATCTGCTCAAAATTCAGATACCAGCTGAAAGTTTAGAGATCTTCAGGGCCACCCTCACTTCTGACCAACTGGCGACAAATTCAAGGGTCCCCACCCACAGACTTTCTCAGGCATGACCATTTGCTAGAACTACCCACAGAACTTAGGAAAGAGCTATGTTTCTAATTATGGTTTTATTATAGCAAAAGGATACAAGTCAGAACAAGCCAAAGAAAGAGATACATAGGGCCAAGATCTGGGAGGGTGCCAAACAGAAAACTGTCAGTCATCTCCTGTGGAGTCCTTGATCATGTTACCTCCTCCCAACTACAATTAGTAATAATACTCAAGAGTACTGCCAACTAGGGAAGCTGAACTGAGTTCCACTGTCCAGTGTTTTTATCAGGGCTTGATTTCATACTGCCCATGTTAGCTGATCTTTAGTTCCTCTGCCTCTCCTGGAGATTGGGGCTAAAAGTTTTAGTTTCCAGTTCTTAAACTGAAACTGGGAAAAGATCGGAACTGATATGGCATGTGCCATAAGTCCCCATCATATTGCATTTTTAGGCTGTCCAGTGGCTAAAAACCCTTGCAAATCAAGAATACTTCTACCAAACAAGACATTCAAGGGACCTAGAGATCAGCTTCTAGCAGCTGAGGACAAAGGACAGAACTTGCTTTGGGTAAAGTTAATTCTTCACTACACAATAATATATAACAGCTTCAAAATTCCCTAATTTTATGGTTTCCATTTATTTACCTGTTTCTTCATTCGTTTCTGTATTAAAGCAACATTTTTACCATTCTAACAGTCTCCTAAATAGTCTTCCAGCTTCCACCCTTTCCCTTGTTTAGAGCCATCCCCTGTAAACCTAAGTCAGATGATGTCACCCCTCGGCTAAGGACTCCAATGGCTCCCATCTCAGACAAAAAGCCAGAGTCCTTACAATGGTGTACAGGGCCCTTCCTGACCTGGCTCCCATCACCTGACTACCCTCATCTCCCTCTGCCCTCCTCTCACTCCTCTCCAATCGTATCAGCTTCCTGACCATTCTTCACACATACGAAGCCAAGGCCTCTCCTTTGCATTGTCTGTTCTCTCTGCCTGGAATGTAAATATCCTCCAGATAGCCATGTGGCCATCCCCTCCTTCCTTCAAATCTTCACTGAAACGTTACTTTCACAATGAGACCTATCCTAACCACTCCATTAAAATTGAGACCTCTCTGAGCCCCCTGCCCTCAGCACCCCGGTCCTACTCTCTATTTTTCAAATATTTTTAAATTGTGGTAAAAAGTGCTTAATATAAAATGTACCATCTTAAACCATTTCTAAGTGTATAGTTCAGTAGTGTTAAGTAGCTCACATTGTTTTTACTAATATTCAGAACTTTTTCATTTTGCAAAACTGAAACTCTGTGCCTATTAAACAACAACTTCCCTTTTCCTCCCCCTCCAGCCCCTGACAACTATCATTCTACTTTCTGTTTCTATGAATTTGACTACTCCGGGTATTTTATGAGTGGAATCATATAGTACCATTCTTTTGTGTCTGGCTTATTCCACTTAGTATATTTTTCTCAAAGTTTATCCATGTTGTAGTGTGTGTCAGAATTTCCTTCCTTTTCAAGGTTCAATAATATCCCATTGTACTATGGTCTGAATGTTGGTGTCCCCCTGAAATTCATATGTTTAAACCTAATATCCAGTGTGAGAGTATTAAGAGATGGGTCCTTTGGAGAAGTGATTAAATCATGAAGGCTCCACTCTCACGAATGGGATTTGTGTCCTTATAAGAGAGGTTGAAGGGAGCTGCCTTGCCCTTAGGCCATGAGAGGACACAGTCAGAAGGCCAGATCCATTAAGCAGAGTGAAACCTTACCAGACACTGAATCTTCTGGCACCTTGATCGTGGAATTTCCAGCCTCTAGAATTGTGAGCAATAAGTTCACGTTGTTTGTAAATTACTCAATCTAAAGTATTTTGTTATAGTAGCCTGAAGAAAGACAGAAATTGGTACTGAGAAGTGGGGTGCTATTATAACAGACAGCTAAAAATGTAAAAATGTAGAAATGGCTTTGGAACTGGGTAATGGGTAGAGACTGAGAGTCTGGGGGTGCATGCTGAAAAAAGCTTACATTGCTGTGAACAGAGCATTAAGGGTGATTAGTGTGAGGGCTCAAAAAAAGAAAAGAACTGTAGGGAATGCCTCAATCTTCTTAGAGATTACCTAAGAGGTCATGATTAGAATATTGGTAGAAATATGGATGATAAAAACTGTTCTCATGAAGTCTCAGACAGAAATTGAAACATGTTATTAAAAACTGGAGGAATAGTGATCCTTGTTATAAAGGATCAGTGATCACTTGGCTAAATTGTATTCATGTCCTAGTGTTTTGCGGAAGGCAAAGCTTGAGTGCTGAAATAGAATAGTTGGTGGAAGAAATCTCCAAGTAAAGTGTTGGGGGTGTGGCATGGCTGCTCTTGACTACTTATAGTAAAATGGAGGAAGAAACAAAAAAAATTAAAGATGGAATTTATAATCAAAAGCAAAACTTAAAGATTTGGAAAATTCTCAGCCTGACCATACTGTAAAGAATTGAAAGGCATGTTTGGGAGATAATGCCAAGGGCATGGCCAAGTGACCATTTGATAAAGAGATTAATGTGGGTAGGCAGAAGCCTAGTGCTATTCTTTACGACAATGCACGAATGTTTTGGAGATCTTTGAGGGGTGCCCTACCCATCATAGGCCCAGAATGTCAGGGCTTTGAGAGCAGAATGAGTTCACGGCTCCACTCCCCTGACTACAGTGCAGCACTCCTTGGCCACTCCACTTGTGACTCAAGCAGGTGCAGCTTGTCCACCCCTTCCAGAAAGCACAGGTGGTAAACCTTGGCAGCATCTATGAGGTGCCATCTCCACCAGGGTGCAGGGGTGGATGAACTGTGAAGGGATGGCTACCTTCACCTCGATTTGGAAGGATGCCCCAAAGAGCCTCAAGGCCCAGGAAGAGAACCACGGCAAGGGTGGAACCACTATAATGAGCTCCAACTAGGGCAATACCCAGTGGAACCCTGAGGGTGGGACCACCTCAGAAAGTCCCCACTAAGGCAATGCCTGGTGAAGCCATGGGAGTCAGGGCTATTCCCAATACCCCAGAACTATAGAGCCCGTATTGTGCAACCCCAGCCTGGAAGAACTGCAGGTACAAAACTCCAATCTGTGAGAGCTGCCACACTCAGGAACCCATAGTGGCAGGGTCACCCAGAGCCTTGGGAGACCAAGCCCTACCCATGTGTCCAGAAAGTGGGACATGGAGTCAAATAAGATTATTATGGAACATTGAGATTTAATGTTTGCCCTGTTGGGTTTTAAATTTGGTTGGGACCTGTTATCCCTCCATTCTTTCCTGTTTCTCCTTTTTAGGATGGAAATGCCTGCCGTATGTCTATCCCACCATTGTAGTTTGGAAGCACGGAACTTGTTAGATTTCATGGACTGATAGTTGGAGTGGAATTTGCCTCAGGATAAATCACACCTTTGAGTCTTACTCAAATGTGATTTAGGTGATATTTGGATGAGACTGTACTTTAGACTTTTGCACTGATGTTGAAACAAAGACTTTTGGGGTTATTGGAATGGAATAAATGTATTTTGCATGTGAAAAGGACTAAACTCAGGGAGCTGGAATGCTTTGATCTGCTTGTTGGTATTTCCCCCAAAATTTATATGTTGAAATGTAATATCCAATATGATAGTATTAAGAAGTGGAGGCTTTTGGAAAATGATTCTCATGAGGGCCCTGCCCTCATAGATAAGATTAATACCCTTATAAAAGAGATTGCAGGGAGCTGTCTGCCCTTCCACCATATGAGAACACAGTGTTTGCCCCTTCTACCATGTGAGGACATAGCTGAAAGGCACCATCTTTGAAGCAGAGAGCAAACCTTCACTAGGCACTGAATGTGTTGGCACCTTGATCTTGGAATTCTCAGCCTCCAGACCTAAGAGCAATAAATTTGTTGTTTATAAATAACCCAGTCTAAGGTATTTTGTTATAGCAGCAGGAACAGACTAAGACACATTGTACATATATATATGTGCCTATCTATCTATCTACTCACATTTTGTTTATCCATTTATCCATCAGTGAACACTTAGGTTGCTTTCATCTCTTAGTTATTGTGAATAATGTTACAATGAACATGAGTGTGTACTCACCTCTATTTTTTTCATGGCATTTATCACTTTATAACATTATATAATTTACTTTATTTATCACGTATATTGTTTAGTATCTATTTCACCTCACAAAAATGGAAGCTCCATGAGGGATTTTTGTCTTGTTTGTTCCCTGATGTATTCCAAGCATTCTAAGCATGATGACATGCAATAGATAGTCACTAAATAGTGCTATTAAGTAAATTAGTAACCAACTTTTATCATATACTAGGTCCTCTGCTAGACCTTGTGGAGGCACCAGCAAATAAAATATGGAATTTACAGCTTATTTATCGTTAACTCTTGGGATAGTTAAAGAAAATTAATTGGCAGGCCCAAAATTGGCAAAACAAGCTTACTTGCAAGAATGCTGTTAGTTCCTCAGCTTACCTACTTTGCTTCATGTGGGTCCCTTGCTGGATTTCACAGGCTTACAGCTGGAGGGGAATCACCACCTGTGTTACCTAACGACCAGAATAAGCTGTTCCTAGCTCTTCAATTAAAGTATACATGATGTGAAGAGATTTGAATAATTGATTTGTAATTGAATAATGATTCCATTTTTATGTTATCTCTTCTGGAATAATTCCACCCACGGATCTGGCTTACTGGACAAGTATATTTCAGGATTCTTATAATTCTTCATTTAAGATTACCATCCATACGTAGAAAGGTTTCAAATGTTTTTCTCATCACACGTCTGTAGAATTACTTTGATTTCCAACGTTTAGGTGATAGCCATTTTTAAAATCAGCAATTTTACTTGAACAAAATTCCAGTTTCCCTGAAATAACTAAGCACCCTCATGGGGTGTACTATACTGGGAGTTTACCTGTGGAGATCTCAGGAGCTCTGTTCCACTTTTTGGGAGTATGCAATCAATGCAGTGGATTCTCTTTTCTGCTTCTGCTTGGTCTGATATTGAAATTGTTATTTTTACTCCCTCTTTTCAGCAAATAGAAAAGTTCCTTTGCTCATTTCTTCCTGTTAAAAATGTAGTTCACGATTATTCCAGAAAATACAAAATAACAGAAAAAAACAAAAAAGGACACTAATTATTCCAACTGCTTTTAACAGCTTGGTGAATATAATTCTAGATCTGCACTCTCCAAATTAATTACCACTAGTCCCACATGGCTATTAAGCACTTGAAATGTGGCTAGTCTGAATTGAGATGGGTTGTAAGAGGAAAATACACATCAGAAGACTTAATATGGAAAAATGGTGTGAAATATCTCATTAATAATTTTAGGATTCATTACATGTTGAAAGTAAAATATTGTTAATATATTAGATTAAATAAAACATATTATTTGTTATATTAGTTTATTTTTACCTTTTTTAATGTGGCCACTAGAAAACAAAACTATATTGGTGGTTTGCATTATATTTCTGTTGGACAGTGTTGCTCAGAAGATAATTTTCTGTGTATCTCTGCACATAAATACATATTGTAAGGGAAGGATCACGGTACTTCTATTTCATGACCCCCATTCTTCACTTAGTAATGTATTTCAACATATTTCCATGCCTTTGGACATATTTCTTTAAAATTATTTTGTAATAGCCACAGCATTTCATTGTAAAAGTGGGCCATAATTTCTTCAATCAACATGCTTTTAGTAAACAGTGGAATGTTCCCATTTTTCACTAAACAAAGTGCATTATAATAAATATCCTTGAACCTACATTTTTGTCTGTGTGACTATTTTGTTATACTAAATTTCCAAACATGGAACTGCTAAATCAAAAAACACACATTTTTAAGGTTTTTGATACTTTATAGTTTTATAAGCTAAAAACTACCATGGCAGTCTAAAAAATATGGTGCTAATTTAAACTCCATCAGTAGACTATACCCTGGTTCATTTCCTAACAGCTTTCTTTTATTGACTGTTGTAATTTTAAAGAAAAATCTCATCGTTTTCATTTTCTTCTGTTGTAAGTAAGTTGGAAGGTTTTTATATTTTTATTAGTTTTTATTAGTACTTTGTAACTCATCTTTTGTAAACTAACTGTTCATGTCTGTAGCCCATGTTTCTTTTGGAGAATTCATCTTTTGTTATTGATTTATAAGGATGTTTTTATAGATTAATTATATTAATCCTTGGCCACACATGTTTCATATATTTTTTAGTTTATTTGCTTTCTAATCTTTTATGTTTCTTTTTGATGTTCAGAGGTTTTTAATCCCTACATAATTTTCTTTTAAGATAACTGCCCTTCAGCTTATGTTAAGAAATTCCTTTCATACTTTAAAAATTATATTGTTATTCAAGTATAACGTTTTCTAGTATGTTCTTGGTAAAACTTTTTACATTTATTCTCTTACACCATATGGAATCTATTTTTGTGTAGAAATTGCAAGGCTTATCTTTTCTAAATATTTAGCTAGATATCCCAACTCCATTTATCAACCATCTGGCCTTTGCTCATTGGTTTAAAAGTCAACGAACGTGAAAGGATCAAGTACATACTAGGTCAAGTCCATGGAAATTGGTAGAAGCAGAAAGAAAGAGGTATGTGTTTGTGTCCAGGATACAGGTGGGCAGGAATCACAGGGATCAGGGTAGGCTGATCAGCAAGAAGGCGATAGGGTGCCAGCCTTCTGTCGTGTCCCAGAAAAATGTACAAATACATCCAGCTTTGTATGTAATTGCATGAGATTGACAGATCTCCTGAGTCTGTCCAGTGGAGTTATTGGGATACTGACTCAAACACGAAGATCTCTAATCTGAAGAGTTGTGGAAAGCAAATTAAAGACCTAGAGAGGAAAGCCATACTCCAGGTAAAGATAGGCAAAAAGATGCTACTCTACTTTTTATGTAGTCACATTGGGATATTCAGCAGCCCCCAAACTCAGACTACACTGCTCAGTCTCAGCCATCTCTTTCTACTGATGCCTTGTCTAATCTGCGATTTTCTGCTGCAATAAATATTGCTGGTTGCCTCTCCTGCACCCACTCTCCACCCTATCAGTGTCCACAGTCTTGTTTAGTTATCCACCCTCCCACTCCAGGAAGCTGATTCCACTCCATTCAGCACCAGGGGCAGACCCTGGTTGACTCAGAACAATCGGAATGTTATACCCTTTGACCCCAGTCATTGGTCCAGGAGTGGACATGTGATGTAAGCCATCATCCCATTGGGAATTAAGGTCTCTTGCTTGGAACACTGGGGCGAAAGCATTGCCTCTCACCCACTGGACACAAAAGGGGAAACAAAGGCACCACCTGCTTCTGTCAACCATCAACCAACCAGCCTTAGAACAAAGTCAGCACTGTGCAAGGGAGTGAGAATAGAAGAGAGGAAATTCCTCAATGAGACAGCTAAGTCATTGAATCTACCAACCCCGAAGGCCGTCTTAACTCAGGGCTTCTGTTACTTGAGTCAATAAATTTTTGTGTGATATTTTCTGTTGTATGTAACCTAAGATTCCTAATTGATACATCCTGGCCTAGGAATTCTTGGCTTAAACACTACCTTCTCCATGGCTTCCATAGTCAAGCCAGCTATAAGGGATCCCTCCCTCAGATGACCCTTGCTCTGAGCATATGTTATGTTGAAATTCGGTCCTAGGAGAAGGATTCAAAATCAATGAACAACATGCCTACCTGTACATCTGATGGAGAGGCTGAACCTTTGGGCTGGACTCTTTTTCGTCTTGACATTTCAGGGGACATTAAGTGCTCATCTGATCTGCTGGGCCCCTTAAGGTGAAGGTCTCTGGTTTATCCATCTGGTCCACTCATAGGCAGCCTGTGATAAAAATGAACATTTAAAAAGGTACAGAAAGGCCAGGTGTGGTGGCTCATGCCTATAATCCCAGCAGTTTGGGAGGCTGAGGCAGGTGGATCACTTGAGCCCAGGAGTTCAAGACCATCCTGGACTACATGGAGAGACCCCATATCTACAAAAAAATACAAAAATTAGATAGGCATGGTAGCATGTGCCTGTAGTTCCCAGCTGCTTGGGAGGCTGATGCAAGAGGATTGCTTGAGGCTGGGAGGTTGAGGCTACAATGAGCTGTAATCAAGCCACTGTACCACAGCCTGGGCTACAGAGTGAGACCCTGTCTCATAAAATAAAATAAAACAAAATAAAATAAAATAGTAGAGAAAACTCCAGCCACTTACCCATGGTAATTGTTATAGTTATTCCTTCATAAATATGACAGGACTACCAAGATTCACTACCTGTTGAAGCAAACAAGTGAAACGAAGGAGATGGGCCAATATGATCAAATAGAACAAGTGACCCCAGGAAAGCAGAATTAACTTTTGGGGAAGAAAACCTCAAAGAAATCTCATTACCTCCCAGGAAAAGTTGAGTGGCTACTGCATCCATTTACACAAGGGCACACAGCTATATAAAGGAGCAATAAGAGAATAAGAAATAGTGTACAAAAGTTCATAAATACAATTATGAAAATTAAAAATATGATCACTACATTAAACATTGAATGCAGGGGCTGTAATTTAAAATGTCCTAGGATGTAAAGCAAGAGAGGGATGGAGCAGAGGAGAGAGAAGGCGGATGAGAAAGCAATTGTTGGCAGGGCTGGAAATGGCAGAAAGGTCTAACCAGGAGGGGGAACATCCATCAAGTAAAAGTCTACAAAGAGAAAACAGAAAATATAGGGGAGAAAATATTTTAAAAACAATAGAAGACATTTTCCAGAGCTAGAGAAAGACACAAGACTTCAGATATAGAAGATCCAGAAATTATATATATATATATATTTTATTTTTATAATTTTATACATTATACTTTTATGTTTGTAATAACAACACGTATACATGTACATATATAATTTAGACTCTGTTTGCCCTACTAGAATGTAAGCTCTGAGAGTGCAGGGACTTTGACTATTTTTTTTAGTTGCTGTGTTCCTACTGCCTAGGATCTGACACAAATAAATAAAATAAAAATAAAAATATAACTAATCCAAATCAAAAGGAATAAAAGAGGATGAAAGGGGTAGTATAAATAACCTAAAATGCTTGTTTTCCAAAGTAGAGTACCAATATTTCTTGACATTGACAAAACAAGAAAAAATACTATAGGACTTCCAGATCAAGATGATAGATTGAGCACATGGATATATTTTTACTCTGTCTTGAAATCCCAACAAAACAACAGTAAAGGGGCTTTTTACAAGCCAAAAAAAGAAAAAAAAAAAACCATAGGAACAAAAGGAAAGAGTAAAATGTACCATCAGAAAAATGTTGGAAGCTGGGAAGCAAATGGATTGGGACTAACTCTCAACTAACCTGGGACAGCTGAATCCCAGGCTGGTAGTAGAGAAAGTTCTAAGACAGCTCCACTGACAGGAATGGGGTGCAAAGGGTATGTGGTTTGATGAGGGCAGACATGAGGTAAAAGAGGTCTGGGCTCTCATTTTCTGAAGAAAAACAATAGATACTGAAAAGTTGAGAAGTGAAAACAGAAAAAAGAATTCTTAGTAATATGGAGGTAACTACCAAAAGAATCAGCCAGGAGAATTGAAAGTGTTTGCCTCTGAGGGGAACAAAATGAGAAGGAAGCTTCTGTTGTTTGTAACAAACTTTATTGAAGAATTTGACTCTGTAAGTTTACTCATATAACTATAATATTTTTTCAAATTATTAAATAACGGTAAAAAAGTTATACACCACTAGCTAAAAACATAGGTAAAAGCAGGATCCTTTGGAGAGTAGGATTATGAGGAAGGGGGCTAGATGAAGTGCACACGTATTTCCATACCCTTAAATACTGTTCGAGCTTTTATCTCCATGCATGTTAAGCAAGTATCTATATTTACTTAGAGATGTATATTGGTTACAAAAATGGTCATAATAATTGTCTTCCCTGTATACCTGCCCTTGTGTGGTACCCTTACGTTGTCTCCAGGCTCGGTCACTTGACTTGCTATGGTCAGTGGGACAATAGCAATTGTGATACACGTAGATGCTTGAAAATTGCTTATGTATTGGAACTTGCCCTCTTTGCTGCTGGGACCCCTGATTACCGCTACCATGTAAAAAACCTGGGCTAAACTGCTAGAAGGTGAGAGACCAAATGGAGCAAATGTCAATGTTTCAACTGAGGCCCTCATAAACCAGCTGGTCCCCAGTCAACCTGGCAGCCAACCATGGATGCATGAGCCCGGCAAGACCAGCACAAGAGCCAACCAGCTGAGGATAGCCCCAACTCCCTAGTCACAGAATTGTGAGCTAAAAAAGGTGTATATTAAACTTTTGAGGACAACTGATTATGTATCAAGTACTAATTGATAGACATACATGCAGATATGGAAGTAGAAAATAAAATAGAAACAAAGATGTATAACAGAATTTTTGGATCCCAACTCAGATCTGTAAGATCATGCCAGAGAGTAAATCCTGAGAATTTATTGTTTGAAAATTTCCACAATGATTCTAATACAACCTGGACAAACATTTGAGAACCATTGGGATAGAACAAAGACCAAAGAGTTTGGAGATCTAGATTCCAAACCAACTTCTTGTCCTTACTAATAGTGTAATCTTGGGCAAGCTATTTAACTACTCTGAGCTTCAGTTCTTTTTCCCAGTAAAATAGAGGAAAGTTGTTATAAGGATTAAATGGTCTTGTATATAAAAAGTGTCCAGCATTGTACACAAAATTTCTTCCCCTTCCTCCCCCACAAACCCTGATGGACCCTCACCGAAGCAGCCAATTTAATGTATAATTCCAGAAAGCCTGCGGAGTAGTATAATATGAGATTTTTCTTGTCTTTTCTATCTTTAATAAAGCACAGAAGAGAAAGAAAGTTTGGTGGAAAGCAACCCTCAGAAGGATTTTATTTCCCTCATTTGTCAGTGTGACTTTAATAAAAATGTGATGGTGTGAAATGAGAAACTTCCAGGGAAGAATGGAACAGGCCATAAGGGGAAAACAGGGTTTTTATCACACTCATGATTTTGAACAAATAATTTGGAAAATCTCAAATACAAGACCAGAAGTTTCTAGTAAAGGTGCAAGAAATCGTAGAAGAAGGACCAATAGCACGACATCAACTTCAGAGTGTAAAATCTCCTTCATGATTTGCTGGAGTCTGTAGAGTGAATGTGAATGACCAGGG
The DNA here is from genome assembly GCF_003255815.1 of Theropithecus gelada. Lineage (NCBI taxonomy): Eukaryota > Metazoa > Chordata > Mammalia > Primates > Cercopithecidae > Theropithecus > Theropithecus gelada. The sequence goes on from NC_037669.1 coordinate 99,511,005, forward strand.
GGAAGCTCCATGGATTCATGGAAGTCATGTCACCAGCCTGGGCCCCAGTTTTCCTATTTGTAAAGTAAGAGGCTTGTATTCATTGATTTCTGTGGTTCTTTGGAATGCTATCATTCTATCAATTTATAACTAGACCTTTTTTTCCTCCTTATCTAACTGTATCATACTTCAGCCCTCCATTTTGAAAGGAAACTGGGCAACCATTAAAAACAAACAACTGTCTCTTGGTGTTGACCCGATCCCTGATTTTTATTTGTTTTCATTCAGAGAGAAAGATAACTATGTTTGTGGCCCGTCTTCTATGTCTGTGTTTCTTATAATTTTTTTTTCAAATTTGCAGCACCATACTATCAGAAGAAGAACTACAAGCATTGCCTCAGTTTCCCCCAGGTGATCAGCATTTGGGAGGACAAAAATAAAATGGCTTGGTGACATCAAAAAATAAAACAAGTGAACAAATATAATTATTGGCCAGTCTTGTGTATAAATGCCTTATCGCTCCCACATCAGCCAGAAACAGATACACACTCAGGACATTCACCTTAGCTGTATTACAAACTGCATCATCAGTTCATATCAGAAAAAGAAAGATACTCTGGGCTCCTGGTGACCAGAGCCCCAGGCTTTAACGACTTTAACCCACGTTTCTGTTATCTGGGTATCTGTCCCCAAGCTTGGGGCCCCTTCCTGATATGATGGTATTCACAGCCTCTGATGGAAGAGGAATTAAAATGTGAGAAAATTGTGATTGAATGTAATTAGACAAGCTTTACCAGTCCTGGTAAAGAACTCAGAGAACCATCCATCTGGCCTAAGCAATCTGTTATAATAATGCTTGAAATGTGAAACTATTTAAAATCTAATTTTAAAATCCTATAGAAGGCAATGATGGCATTTTTTAAAGTCAAAGTGAACATTTTAATATTGACATTTGTGGATCTTTCCCAGTGTGGTCACAAAACCACACCAGAAAACACAGACACAGAGCTAACAGAGAATCAAGTAATTCCAGCAGGTAGGTGATCCGTGTCAGGCCACTGTGGTTCTTAAAGTAGACCTGTAATATACATACTCCATTAACTGAGTTCACTGGCTGCATATCTTAAATTATAGCATAGGTTGGGGGGCTCTCTACCCTTGGAAGAACCAGTACATTATTGGGCAGGCCAGCACTCGCCCCACTAAGTACAGAAAAGGGAATGGACTTTACCCCATGTCGGTGATTAGAACCTTGGTTCAACTGTAGTCTGTGAACCAGTTGCATCAGCATCACCTGAGAGCTTGTTAGAATTACCTTCAGTCCTACACCAGACTGAATGAATCAGAACCTGCGTTGTTACAAGTTCCTAAAGTGATTCATATGCATGTTAAAGTTGAAAGAACACTGGGGTGAAGCCTCTTTGTCCAGGTAAGATTATTTTCTCCTTGTGAAAGACTGCAAAAAATGGTCACAGATTTCTCCCACTTCTGTTTTCATGTGCCTTTGCTTCCCCCATTAAGTGGTAGAGTCTATTTCTCTACCCCCTTGAATAGGGGTGCTTAATGTCCTGCTTTGAACAATGAATTGCAGTAGAAGTGATGGTGTTAGAGTGCCAAGTCTGGACCTCAAGCAGCCTGGCAGCTTCTGCTCTTGCTCTCTTGAGACCCTGAGAACACTGTGTGAAGAAACCCAGTCCAGCTGGCTGGAGGATGAGAAAGCTTGTGGAGAGTAAGGCCCAGAGAAGAGCTGTCACCCATAGCCAGGCATGTAAGTGAGTCATGTTGGATCACCCAGCCCCAGTGGAACTGCCTGATGATAACAGTCACATGAGTGTCTTCAGGAAAACCAACAGAGGAACAGCCCAGCTGATCCCAGCCCAAACTGCTGACCCACAGAATTATGAGGAAAAACTCGTTGTATTAAACCATCAAATTGTATAGGTGCTTTTTATGCATCAATAGATAAATAATGCATTTCTGAACTCTTCAACCAGGGCTGTATGGATTTCCTGAGAACAAACAAGTCCATCTTGGTGAAAGAATCTGCCTTCACTGATGTGAAACTAAAGCTTGGGCAAGTTTACTTCTGGAGAAGAAACACTGTTGATAGGCTTACACGTGACGATGGAGCAATGGAAATATTAATGCTGGGTGATTAACACACACTCTACAACCAGTGAGTTCTCTTCAGAACCTCTGGATGACTGTTGCAAAGAAATAAAAGCCATGATCAAAATTTTCTGATATCTGATGTCTAGATTTATGCAGAGACCTCTGGCCTGGCTCTGCCTACTCTCACCCCCATGCCTTGACCTAGACTCCTGATAGTTTCTGCTCAGATCCAACACCAACCGAAGAAGTGATCCAGGAGTCTTCAATGAGCAGTGCAGAACTGGAAAGCGTCTAAGCTTTGGAGTCACCCTGAACCGAGTTTCGATCCTGACCCCACCACTCATTAGCTAGGTGATTGGACAAATAGATTACCTAACTTCTCTGAGACTCAGTCTTCTGATTTGCCAATTGGGATTAAGGATCCTTATCTATCAATATTGTTGAGATTATTTATCAGAAAAATGATAGCATCTAATGACTGCCCTATAAATGTGTTCTGCATAAATGAGGCTGGGATGTGAAAGCTATAAAGTCCCTGACAAGTGTAATTTTTGAAAAGAGACAAACTCATCAGTTCCCCTCCACCAACCCCTTTCCACACTTTGAGACTTCCTAACTTCTAAGTGTCAGGATGTTCTGACTACAGTCTGACTGTGTTTTTCTGCTGCCTGATTGGCAGCCATTCTGCTTAGAGCCACTTGGAAGGAGGAGGGGGACAGGGTAATCAGCATTCATCTCTGGGCCACCAGGTCAAGTGGGTACTAATCAGGAAAAATGTTTGGCTATTAAATGCTCCATTGAGTCCTTTAAATATCACCTGATGTGTCATAAATTTGGATTAGCCGTAGAAAATCAATCTTCACCATATGCAAATTAACGATGAAATGAGATTCTCCTTGTGAGCCATTGCTGTCCCTCAGCATACCAGTCACTTCAACTTTATTTAACTGGCCTGAATTTCTCTTCCATTTTGCTTCACTTTGTGACTTGAAGCTCATTATCCCTTTGACAGCTTATGGTCAGAGAGCTCTGGGCCTTCAGAGGGACTCAGCTAGTGCTTTCTTGGGTTAGTTTTCTCATTCTCCCTAGTGCAGACTCAGGCTGCCACCCGGAAAGAACCTGGATGTGCTGGCCTTGTCCCTGACGATTTCCCTAAAATTGGATGTTGAACCTGGTAATGATGCATATGATGTGTGTGTGTGGAGTGTGTGTGTATGTGTGTTTGTACCTATGACTATAAATATGGATTCTAGGAACACATTCAGGAAGTTACCTTTTTCCATTACAAAATAAAATGCTGTATTTATTAGTTACTCTTCATGATTCCACAAAACAGTGAAGCTTTGGAATCAAACTTCTTGGAGCTGGGCTGAATATGGAATGGCAAAAAATGGGCAAGCTTTTTACCACGCCTCATACTGCTCTGTTTTAGCCCATGCATTTCCCATATAGTTATATGTGTTATATACAAAGCATATAACTACAGGTAGGGAAATGGAGCAAAAAGCACTGGTGACTTTTCAAGAGAATAAAATGCTAGTATCTGGTTCCAGCAGCCACTGGCTACCCAGGAATTTATTAATAGTCTGCCTTTGTGTTCAGCAAGCTTGCAATAGGATGCGGCTAATTAGCCTGCCTGGGAACCAACTGGCATGGATTAGAATGGGGTGGAATGGAATGCCTAATGATAATAAACTGTATACTACTTTATAATTTGCTAAAAAACTGACAATAAATTATCTCACTAGATCCTTTCAACAGTCATGTGAGGTTTGCATCAATATTATCCCATTTTACAATATGGAAACTGAGATACGGAGAGGGTAAATTAACGTGAAAAATCTTTAAAATGTTCATGCCGTATGACTAGTAACTACATTTCTAGAAATTTAGCTTGACAAAATAAAAAATCCAAAAATAGATTTATTGATAGATATATACAAAGAAGTTACATATAATAGTGAACATTAAAAATAACCTATATGTCCAAAAAGAAGAAATCACTTAGGTAAATTATAGTAATTCAACATAAACATACACTTGATAATCTCTAAAAATAAGGTTTCTGAATATCATTTAAAGATGCGAAAATAAATTTACTACATAATCTTTAATTTTTAAAAGGAGATAAAACTTTTTATGCTGTGTAATCCCAATTTTGCTATATCTCTGTATATACCTGAAAAATAACATGAAAGAGATATCTTACAATGTTAGTTATGGTTATATCTGTTTCATGAGATTAATATTGACTTTCCATCTCTTTCTACTTTTCTCTATTTTCCTAATTCTCTATAATATACAAGTATCATAATTTAAAAAGTGACAAACAATAAATAAAATAATAGTAATATACAAAATTATTTTTAATGTTACTTGAGCAGGAAGAGCTAGTGAAAAAACAGAATATTAAAATGTGAAACACTTGGAGTGGTTTTGAAGGTCAGAGTAAACATATGCCAAATACAGTTATTTTGTCAAAACCATTTTGTTCATTTCTAACTAATTTATCTTTAATAAGATAAACAAGGTTTCAGGAGGCTCTGGCAATGATCCATCTACAAAATCACTGGGTGTTTGGTTCATCCTCGCAATTTTCTATACTTATTTATCCTTCACAAAGCACTGTCAGTGTTTGGGAAAATGATTTTGTGAAACTTGGTAAATGGCTAGGTAAAATATTTCCTTGGATAATGGTGTGCCTGACACTTTAAACATCTGAAAACTCTCAGAGTTATTAGATCTCAGGTAGAGGAGGTCAGATAATGTCTCTGGAGATGGCTCCTATTAGTAGAGCTTTGGATGATGTAAAATACAAGGCAGAGGGTGGAGAGAAAATGGTGGGCTGCAAGAGCAGAATTCTAAATAGATACTTAGAAGGAATTTCCAAACAAGAAGCATAGTTCCTACTTCTATCAGAGTAGAGGGAAGAAAATTGATTCTGCAAGGGAAAAGTCCAGCCATCGTGAGGAGACTTCTAATGACACCCAAATTCCTTTCCTCAAAAAAAATTCTTTTTGCTTGAATTGCACTTAAAGCTATAATTTTAGGACTTTTGATTTGGGTACATTTAAATGTTAATGTATGGGGTTTTAAAAAAATTTTAAACTCATTTGGAATGTAGTGATATGTTTTTTACATTTAATTATTTAATTCTCCTGGAATGTATTTCCTTTTTTTAATGTAAAATCTTTAATACATCTAGAGTGAATATTAATGATTTTATTAATAATCATATCCACTACCACTTATCAGTACTTGCTACATGCCTGGAATTGTGCTAAATCTTTTTACACACATTAGCATACATCATTTGCTTTAAACCTCACAACACTATGCAGATCTGGGGACTGAGCCTCAGAAAGGTCGAGCAGGGACACAGCCAGCAACACACACTCTGATTCCCAACAGGCCATTCCCTTAAACACCTTACTATGATGCCACTTGCATCACAGACCAAGTTGTTACGTCAAGCATGGTTCCTTTCTGAAATTTTTGTTTGGTTCCGTTGATCTGTTAGTACAGACTTGCATCTTATTATTTAAACAGCTGATAGGACAAACGCCTCTGATGATTCTACATAATCAAAATTAACCTTGACTATTGTTACCCATACATTCTTCTAGAAGATTTTTTTTTTTTGACGGAGTTTCGCTCTTGTTGCCCAGGCTGGAGTGCAAATGGCTCAATCTCGGCTCACCGCAACCTCTGCCTTCTTGGTTCAAGTGATTCTCCTGCCTCAGCCTTCCAAGTAGCTGGGATTACAGGCATGGGCCACCATGCCTGGCTAATTTTGTATTTTTAGTAGAGATGGGGTTTCTCCATGTTGGTCAGGCTGGTCTCGAACTCCCGACCTCAGGTGATCTGCCCGCCTCAGCCTCCCAAAGTGCTGGGATTACAGGTGTGAGCCACCGCACCCAGCTCATCTTCTAGAAAATTTTTAAAATAATGTTTATGTTTTAATTATCCAAGTAATACATACTTCTTATTGGCTACTTAGGAAATGTACACAAGTAAGAATAGGAAAAATTAAAATCCCTTGTGAACTTACCCAACCAAAAATGATCACTGTGTAGCATTTTTGTGAGAATATCATTTACGTATTATCTGTCTCCATTAGAATGTAATCTCCATAAAGCAAGAGTTTATTTCTTTTTATCACTGTTGCATCCCAGTATCGCTAATGGATGGCAAGGTTCACTCTCCAGATCACATGCTCAGGACCAAGGTACTTATTACCGAACCTGCTCCCAGGGCTGGCTCGTATATGAATTCTTCTCTCAGAAGAGCCTTCAGCCAAGGGAGCTGCTCTGCCAAAGTTACATCTCCTCCAGAGGTAGCTCACATCCAATGAGCTATGGAATTAGAGGTACCTAAAGGCCCAGGCCCCTCACCACAACTTGGAACAACTCCAAAGGGCCATTCCAAATCTAGAGCTTTCTGTGGAATTGGCTGGGGCCTATAATGTCCTCCTTCCCTAACTCCCCTACTGATGTTATTCTGAAATTACTCCCCAGTAAACCTCCTGCAGGCTAACTTCTGCCACACAGCTTGTTTCCAGGGAGCATAATCTAAGATAATGTAGAACTGTGCTTGACAAGTGGTTAGCTCAATAATATTTGTTGAATGAATACATGCAGAACTCCCTAGGGGCTCTTTCTTCATTCTTGCTGCTTTAACTCTTCAGCAATGAAACAGAAACTCCACTGGGTCCCCGGGAAGTCAGGAGTCAGTCATTCATGTGCAACCATCAACACTATTGCAACGTCTTCCCATCATTGTCTCCTCTATTCTTGATGAAGCCAGGAGCCTCATCCAGTTCTTGTTAACAGCCTAACATAACAGTGGCCAGAGACAAGATCCCAACTTGGCCACCATTTCTGCGTGTCTCTGGAGCCTGCCTCCACTAGTCTTTACAAATCTTGAGGCTTATTATCACTGCTTACTGAACCCAAGGAATCTATAGAGCTAGAAATCCTGCTCATCCTGCATTTCCTAGTCTCTGCCCAAGCTGCATGGGTCCTAGAGTGGTGGTGAGGATGCTCCCACCTCAGTGTGTTGTATAGATAAGGGCACTTCATGATTGGAAGTGCATGGTCATTCAACCTTCTGATCTTAGTTTCATCCACATGTCTACTTTTTGATAGCATCATTTGCAAACAGAACGACTGTTGGGACAGTACTAGGACAGCCAACAGAGCCAACATGCCTCTGTTCTTGGTCAAGTCTTCACCTACTCTCCTATTGAAATCATTCTTTGTTCTATCTGAAGCCAGATAGAAACAGAGCTTGAAATTGGAGATTTATGATAAGTTAATTTATTGAAGATGATTCTCAGGGGAAGGGAATAAGGGAAGCAGGGCAGGGGAGGAGAAGGAGCTAAGCAAGGATGTGGTCTCAGCATGAGTCAATTGCACCACAGAGTTGTCCCACCTAGAGGTTCAAGGATCCAGCCTTTTATACCTCATGCAAGCTAGCCATTGGCTATGGACTATCCCCAGAGGAGGAGTGGGAAGCATAACCTTCCAGGCAAGGCAGCTTCTAGTCAGTCAAGGGCAATTCTCTCAAGAAAGGGGTAACTGTGAGCCATTAGCAGCCCAATACTCTCAGCAGGTGGATATGGGTGTTCCAACAATATTCACTACAGGGGTCTTGCTCCCTCTCCTAACAGGTGGCTTCCATCACAATGATCCCTGTGTTTCAAACATAGTTTAGTACCTTTGCCTAAAAAGGGAAAATGTTATACCTCCTTCACATTTCCCCAGAGAGTTCCTCCATTCTTGTATACATTTAGGATCCCAGAAAAATAAGCAAATGGAGGCTCTATGCCTACCCACCCTCTTATCTCCTCTCATCAGCAGTATCCAAGTTCCAAATGCTCATGGTACATTTGCTTACAAAGCCCAGTTTCATAAGAAGGGAGAGCTGATAAATATTTAACAACTGGCTCTCCAAAGAGAAAAACCTTAAGTTGTAAGCATTTGTCACTTTCTGTGGTGTAAATACTCCCATGTGATCAATTTTAAGCTAACATAGTGAAGTCACTGAACAAAGTGTTGGAAATAAAAATGCCATAGCACACAATCATGCAGCATGTTCACCATAAGTTCACATAAATCACCTCAAAAGCATAGAAATAGTAAAACATAATAAGTAATTAATTTTGAGTATATATTACATTTTTCCTTTTTTATTATTTTTTTAAATATTATATACCCTATAATCAACAGCTTAATAAACTTTAACACATGTATAAATATGTGTAACCATCATCACAATCAAGATTCAGGATACTTGGTAGAAGACAGCTCTAGTATGCCCCAATCCTTGAAAATTTTCCATTAACATGTACATACGTATGTGTATATTTTCTCAAAACATTCTAATTCATGTATTCAAGAAGATACTGCAAGCTAGGTTACAATAATAAGCAAAAAGACTAATCTCTGCCTTTACAGAAACAGGCATTAATCATATGATCATACAAAAAAAAATACAACTGAAAACTTAAATCTGAGGAAAATGCTATGAAGGAAAGTCACAAGAACAAATTCCTAGAAGTGAAATTACTGAGTCAAAGAGTAGCGTATTTGCAAGGCGTTTGGCATATGTTGCCAAATTGCCCTCCAGGAAAATCATTCCAATTTACATTTCTACAAACATTGTATAAGCAATGTATATTTCCTCCTACCCTTGCCAATACTACAGAGTATCTTTTTTTCAGCTAGTTTTATTCTGATATGTTAAATTTTTTTTTTAATTTTGCATTTTTAATTACATTTTTGTCTTCCTTTTTGATCCAGTCTTTTCATTTTTTAGAAATTTTCTATTGGAGTATTCACCTTTATTTTATAGAAATGGGAAAGCTTTGTATAATTTGAGGCAGAGACCTATTTTCAATTATCAGAGTAATATGTTTTACAGGAAGTTAGACATACTTCTTTCAAAGAGGAACAGGTTAGGAAAACAAAAGTGCATGACCTGTAAGGTCTGTAGGACCTGGCCCAAGTACACATGTGCAGCCTATGCCCTCCATGTTTTCCATCTCACTCCACCCACATTGGCTGCCTTTTGGTTCCCCAAAGTTTCAGTTTTCTAATTTTTGTGCATCAGTAATTTAGTTTTATCTCATTTTAAACTAGTTTCATACTTAAGCTCTTACTTTTTCACCTCCTCTTGTTTGGTTGAACTAATAGTTTCTACAAGAAGACTACATGGATTAGAGATATTTTGAAGAGTTTATCTGATAAAGTCATGTGCCTTTGCACATGGAAGACACTTTATTGGGTATGAAATTCATGATCTTTTTCCAAAGTCTCTAGGTAAGATGATCCAGAAGTTTCTGACATTTAGCATTGAAGAGATGAGTCCTGTTAGGGTAATTTGTTGTTATTGTTCTGCATGACCCCTTACGAATTTTTTCTCTTACAATTAAAAAATGACAATTTAGATACTGTCTTTATCTAGCTGGTACAGTTCTGTTTTATTGGTTTTGCCTGACAGGGAAAGCTTACTTTCAAGCTCCATGCAGAAGTCTTTCCTTAACTCACCAATGTTTTATTCTGTTATATTGTTAATTATTGTTCTACATTCTTCTGTAATGCTTACCAAGATCTGCAAGTACATATTTATTTGTGTATTTGCTTCTGTACTATCTAGTTAGGTAGAAACTTAATTGAAGGAAGTAATCACATTTAATACGCTCATTGCAGCCTATGCAGCACATAGCACAGTGCACAGCACATGGTAGATAGCTCAATAAATACATGTTGAATAAATGGGTGAACTAGTATTGGTTTTGTTTCATTATGTCTTGCCGTCTTCAAGCAAACCAATTATCTTTGTATTCATTGCTCTATATTTACGATTTTTTTTCCTTCAGTGTCACTTTTTAGTATATTTCTTTGCATTCTGGGAGAGTATCTTTAGTTTAACATGTTACTATTTATATTTCCCTTGACATAACTTCCCTGTACCAACAATATAAAGAAGTATAGAATGTCCTTATAGAAGTATATAACAATATAAAACAATACATAACATAACTTCCGATTTCAATGGAGATATTGGTTTTGTTGCTGAGATTTTAGTTTCCATGCAATACTTCCTTCTCATTCATTTATTTTATTTCACTTTCTTTTCTTCTCTTTTTGTTGCCTTATCACCTCAGCCTGCTCTCTATGACTTTATGCTATTGATTCCTAGAGACTCTGTGTTAGTCCTTTCTTACACTGCTACAAAGAAATCCCTTAGGCTGAGTAATTTATAAGGAAAAGAGGTTTAATAGGCTCACAGTTCTACAAGCTGTACAAGCATGGCACCACTATTTGCTTGGCTTCTGATAAAAGTGTCAGGAAGCTTACAATCATGGTGGAAGGTGAAGTGGGAGCAGGCACATCACATAGCAAGGCCGGAGCAAGTGAGAGAAGGGAGAGGTCCCAGACTCTTTTAAATAGCCAGATCTCGCATGAACTAACTGAGCAAGAGCAAGCTTCTCATGAAGGGGATGGTGCTAAAGCATACAGGAGGGATCTATCCCCATGGTTCAGTCACCTCTCAGCAGGCCCCACCTCCAACATCAGTAATCACCCTTCAACATGAGATTTGAAGGAGGCAAACATCCAAATCATATCAGACTCCATACTTAGCACTCTATTAAGAATGCTGACTAATTTCTCAGTTTTTTTCCCCTCTGGGTCCTATAACAGATAATTTTCAGAAAGGTGCTCATCCCTTGAATCTTCTAGATGTAATTCCATTTCCTTTTCCTTCAGTATTTTTTGAAAAACCCATAAGTTGGTATTTTTCTCTCTATCCTCAAACAGGGTAGATCCATAAATATGAGGGTGAATAGACTTCCTTGGTTTCTATCAATCTTTTTTTTTTCAAATCTCTGTCTGAAGGACATGTTAATGTCAGCAACAGCCAGTGCCAATTTTAGGAAGCCTTTTGTGAAACACTCTACCTGCCTAGTTATCTGTGTTCTAAATCATGTATCACATGAAAACAATAATTCTATAGGTAGACTTTTATTAGGTTTATTTTCTGTTCTCTGTACAGCCAGTGGTGTTTCTCTGGTGGTTACACCTCTCAGAATTGGTTACCTCATTTCCGTCATAAATTTCATCACTACCATCATAAGCAACCATCAATGTTTCAGGTGTAGTTAGTGTCTGGGATTCGCAGTCTCTGCCTAGAAGTAGATAGACAAGGTAACAGAAGCAAGGTGGGGACAGAGGAGAGGGATGGAAATACGAAGTTACAAAAAGAAGATAATTGTTCTTGTTTCGTGGAGAAGCCCTCAAGAAGGCCAGTGGGCAATGGCTCTGGAACTCTGGCATATTCATTAAGTGTATGCTTACGCACTACTTCTCAGGCTATCTCTCTTTTATGAGAGACGTGGAGAAGTTCTTTATGGCACTGGAGTCAGACAGGATTTCTTGACCAAGACCTCCCACAAAGTACAAATCAGGAAAAAGTGATGAATGTTATTATCACATAGAAAGTCAAACTTCTGTTTAATTATAATCTCCCTAATTAAAGTAAAAAGACAAACCAGAGACTGGGAAAAGATATTTGCAATATGCATGCCTGACATACATAAAGAACTTCTGCATGTCATTTAGAAAGAGAGCATCAACCCAACAGAAAAATGGGCAAAAAATATGAGCAGGCAATGAACATAGGAGAAAACCAATGGATCAAAAAAACGTAGGATAGGGTGCTTAACTTCACCAGTTATCAAAGAAATACAAACAAAAGCCATGAAGCACTATTTTGCACCTATCACTTTGACATTTTAAGTCTTATAATACCAAGTGTTTGCAAGACTACAGCTTACCAAACATCTTATTAACTGCTTATCAAAGTATAAATTGGCATAGCCTTTAGGAAGGTCATTGGCAATGACCTATAAAAAGTGAGTTGCACTTAACCCTGCAATTAACAATTCTACTTCTAGGTATACACTCTAGAGCTTTGCAAACTAGAGCATGCATAAGAATCACCTGAAGGGCCTGTTAAAACACAGAGTCCTAGGACCTAACCCTAGAGTTTCTGATTCAGTGTGTCTGGGGTGGGGCCTGAGAATTTGCATTGCTAACCAGTTCCCAGATGATGCTACTGGTCCAGGAACCACACTTTGAAAATCAATGCCCTTGCAGAACTCTTACGCATATGCACAAGGTTTATGTACAACCATGTCCATTGTAGTAGCATTTGTTGCAGCAAAAAAAACCCAGAAAACAATGTAAATATTCATTGACAGAGCAGATAAGTATACTGTGATATAGTCACATGCTGGGAAAGAATTCTGCAATTTAAATGAACAAACTAGATTTCCACGCAGATTGAGAGTCACAGCCTTTCTAACAAGTTTTAGAATCAAATTGTTACAAGCCATTTTGGTTGCATCACTTAGTCATTCACAGTTTCATTGATTTGTGTTTTCTATCTTTTGTTTTGTTAAACTGGTCAGAATATTTTCTGTTTTATTGTTTTGCCTTTTTCAGAGAACCAGCTTTTAAAGGTATTTATCAGTTCTTCTGCTTTTCTGCTTTCTAATTAATTAATGTCTGTATTTTGTCATCATTAATTTCTTTTCTTTATTTGATGTTCTTTTTAGAGCTTATTGAATGGAATCAGGAGCTCATTTATTTTCATTCTGTCTGTTTATTAATGGTAGCATTTAGGGCTACTGATTTCCCATTTGGTAATGCTTTGGGGCCCATTCCACAAATGTTGCTATGTTATTAATTATTCCTATTATTCTAATTATAGTTTGAATTTTCTCTTTGACCCAAGAATTTTAAAGGATAGCATTTTTTAAATTTCCATGTATTTAGAGGTTTTTGTTATTACTTTAAATCTTGTGGCATTATGAACAAAGAGTGTGGAATAGTGTGTGTGTGTCTCTGTGTCTGTGGGTATTCTATATGCAGTAAAAAAGAATATATATTCTCTAGAGAACACAAAGATCCTTGGACACTTATTTAATAATTTTTATTGATTTATTATTCAAATCCTCTATCATAATTAATGGTTTGCATAATCTTTCAAAGACTCAGATAGAGCCTGTATAATTAAACAGGAGAGTGTAACCACTGATATTTCTTCAGTTGATCTCCTTTCTTCTTTGATCTCATTTCTATTTTCTGCTTTATGGGCTCTGCCTGCCTATGGGTGCCAGTGAGGGCCATTGTTATGGACTGAATTGTGTTACCCCAAATTTATATACTGAGGCCTTAAAACTCCATGTGACTATAATTTGGAGATAAGGCCTGTAAGGAAGTAATAAAGTAAATGAAGTCATAAGGCTAGACCTCTAATCCAGTAGGACTGTGGCTTTATAAGAAAAGGAAGAGACACCAGTGCTCTCTCTTCACATGTGTACAGAGGAAAAACCATGTGAGGACACAGTGAGGAGGTGGCCATTTGCAAGCCAAAGAGAGAAGCCTCTGGAGAAACCAACCCTTCTGGCACCTTAGTCTTGAACTTCCAGCTTCCAGAATTGTGAGAAAATGAATTTCTGTCATTTAAGCCTTCTGGCCTACAATATTTTGTTATTGCAGCCCAAGCTATCTAATACAGTTACATTAACATTAATAACCCAAATTTATCAGCACTTGACCATACATATTTGTGGAAGACCTTAGTTTCCTCTCCAAAGGCCTCCTACCCACCCAGTATTTCTGAGAGTCACAGGGAGTATCACATGGGCTTGTTTCCTGTAGGTACTGTACAGCCCTCAAATCTCTCCCTGGGCACAACAGTTTCCCACCAACTTCTGCTGCTGTCTGAGCCTCTAGATGGACACTGCAGGCTCTTGGCACAGATTGGCAGGGTTCCTCTCTCTGTTTCACTAAGAACCCTGGGGCACCCGAGCCCCTAAAATGACCAGGATTTTTTGTAGCTTGTGGATAGTCTCCACTTTGTAGAGAACCAACTCAGAACACAGTCATGTGAAATAAAATAATAACAATAATGTATGTAATCATCATACACGTTTTACTATTTTAATATAAAATATGAACAATATTTATGTGAAACTGATATTATTTTGTATTATTTACTTTTCTACAACAAAAGGCTATTGTTTAAACAAAACAACAGCAGGACTAGCTAACAGCAGCATTTAGCAAATAATCGTAGGACCAATAAAATAAATATGTAATAAAATATAACATTTTTATAATTTTTTTCTATCTTCTGATAGGGCAACTTATTTAAACTCTTTTTTTAAAAAAGCTTTGAAATCAATATTCAAATTTTATAGGCTATATTGTGTATTCTTAACATACATAAATGTAGGACTTCTGAAAAGAAACAGATAATACAATGATAGTTATTAAAGAGACATTACCTGTATTTAATAAAAAATAACAATGAAATTTTTCTTTTTGTTCCATGATACAATAGGGTATTTTTATCCTTGATTTTTCTTTGCCAATAATACTTTTCTGAACTCCCTGGAACCTTTAGGATATTTTTTCTTTTCTTTTATGTAGGGGTAAAACTGAATATAGTCAAACATAAGAGTTACTTTGACTTATAGTTCTGTTCTTATCAAATGTATGCTATACGGATTCTGATATAGGTTCAATGTGATGACATCAAGCTAAATATACCTTCAAGTCTCAGTGAAAGTGTTTGGCACGGGTTACTTAATATAATAAAAATATTTTGCTTACTAGCAGCAGCAGGTTTTTAGATTGATAGGAATTAGTTTCTAGCTCTTCAAAACAAGCCCGTATTTACCAAATGGATGGACATTTGTGGAGATCTGGAGACTAATTCCTACAAGCTGTTGCTGGTTTTCAGGATGAGATGCATTTTTTGATACAAACGCATTTTTGATAGAAAGTATGACCATTATTAAGAGCTGAAAAAAATCTTTGCTACACTGTAATGTGTCAACACCAACATCTATTATCAAAATTTTCCATTTGGTTTACTCACAGGACATTATAATTGTGTTTAATTGCTATTTTAATCAAGAAAGGAAATTTCACTCAATTTCAGGTAACAGAGGAATTACATGATAATGCATGTTTGTGTGGTTATCTCGAGTTAATTCAGCAGGTGCTGTTTTCAGCTAAGCTTTATTGTATTGTTTAGAGATGAAAAACTATTTGATTGATTTAGAAGTATGTATCTGTCTCTTTCTGGACTTGAGGGATTCAGTGTCCATCTGTTTTCATATCTCCTTCCCCATCAGGCACAATTCAACATTTTTTTTCACATATCACATAGTATGCTATGTTTTGATTCTTTATCTCCTTAATCCAGTTGTATATGTCCTTACATCTTTCATTAAAATTAGACAGTCAATGAGCCTTTTGTTTTCCCAGTGATGTCAAGGTTATGCTGGCATTTGTATTGTAGTTGTTCTCATTTTTATTACATAAACTCTTAGAAAATGTAATCACACTATTCACAATATTAAAAAATTAAGTAAGATTGGATATCCAAATTGTTAAAAGAAAGGCCTCCATAAATCTGCTCTTCCAAAAAGAAATAAAACAGTCCCAAAAATATTTTAATCAAACTTTTCAGAACTCTAAGATTAACCAAAGCCTTGCAACAACATGAAGACCATTCATTTGATGAAAACTGATTACCCTCAGTAAGAACGGCAGGGTTCATGGCACTTTAATTTGACCTACTCTCATTCCCATCTTTCTAACTCTACAGTAGCCTTGAAAATCAGCAGCCATTTAGTCAACATGTACTGCATTTGGAGCTTCTCAAAAAGCCCCACCCTAGGGCGTTGTCACTATGCGATCTACCTCATAGTTCCCTGGAGAAACTCCATGTGCAACATGCTGTCGTTACTTAACTCAGAGCTCACCCTATAGGAAAAGCCCTTACTCCAGAAGATTTGTCAAAATAATCAGTGGCAATAGTAACAATAATAGTTTCAAATAGCTAGAAGGATAATATTGAATGATCCCAAAGAAATGATAAATGCTTGAGATGAATATGCTAATTATCCTGATTCAAATATTCTTCATTATACAGATGAAAGCATTGCTATGTACCCTATGAATATGTACAATTATTTTTAGTCAGTTAAAAAGTTTTTAATGAAAAAGTTTTTTAAAAAATCAGTATCGATTATTTAACATCACAGCTTCCCAAACCTGTAATACCAGTTGAGGTAAACAAGAACCTGACCAATAA
The DNA here is from genome assembly GCF_003255815.1 of Theropithecus gelada. Taxonomy (NCBI): domain Eukaryota; kingdom Metazoa; phylum Chordata; class Mammalia; order Primates; family Cercopithecidae; genus Theropithecus; species Theropithecus gelada. The sequence goes on from NC_037669.1 coordinate 99,527,277, forward strand.
TTAAAAGGGAGATCTAGGGAGCAATATGCCATAAAGGACCTTGAAAATCTCTAACATATTCCTGGGGACCTAGAAGGATGCATGCCATGCAATGCTATATGCATTGAAGAAAAGACCTGAGAATACCCCAATCACTCCTCACCGGCTGACCTTGAGGCCCTGAGCTATTAGAAAGTAAAGTCTAAGGTAAAGGTGTAAACTGTCTAAGTGTTGAAAGACATGATTTTACACAGAGTCCCTCAGCAAAAACTGGAATATGTATTGACTCAAAGCATTAAAAAAAAAAAAAACTCTGACCGGCCAGGCACAGTGGCTCACGCCTGTAATCCCAGCACTTTGGGAGGCTGAGGAGAGCAGATCACAAGGTCAGGAGTTCAAGATCAGCCTGGCCAACATAGTGAAATCCCATCTCTACCAAAAATACAAAAATTAGCCCAGTGTGGTAGCGGGCACCTGTAATCCCAGCTACTCGGGAGGCTGAGGCAAGAGAATCGCTTGAACCCAGGAGGTGGAGGTTGCAGTGAGCCAAAATCATGCCATTGCACTCTAGCCTGGGCGACAAGAGCAAGACTCCGTCTCGGGAAAAAAAAAAAAAAATCTCTGACCAAACATCATCTAATCACTAAACTGACTGAGCAGAAGCTTCACAAACCACAAAGAATACAGACAATAGCAACAAAAGTATGAACAACAACAAAGCCTCAGGAAAGGAAGAAAATTATTCCCAAAATTACCGCATAATATTATCTAAAGTACCCAATTTTCAATGAAAATTGTGAAACACACAGAGAAATAGGAAGGTGTGACCTATACAAAGAAAAGAAAGCAGTTAATGAAAATTATCCCTGAAGGGGGACTAGATGTTGAAATTACCAGACTAAGATGTTAAATTTTATCAATATATTCAAAGAACTAAAGGGATTACAGCCAAACAATTAAATAAAGTATGACAGCAGTGACTCATTATGTAGAAAATATCAAGACATGAATAGAAATTATTTTTAATAAAGAGCCAAAATACAATTATTTGAACAAAAAAAATACTATCAGGTTTCAACAGCAGACTTGAGTGGGCAGAAGAAGCAACAAACTTGAAAATCATTCAACAAAGATTATCTAGTCTGAAGAATAGTAAGAAAAAGATGGAAGAAAATGAACAGAGCCTTAGAGACTTGCAAGACACTGTCCAACACATTAAGATGTGTACAATGGGAATTTCAGAAAGAGAGGAGAAACAAAAATCTTTAATCAACACATTCAAGAAGCTGAACAAACACTAAGTAATGTAATCTCAAGGAGATACTATAATCAAACTGTTGGAAGCCAGTCAAATACAGAATCTTGAAAATAGCAAGAGAAAAACAATCCATTACATAAAAGAAATCCTTAATAAGATTAGTAGCTGACTTCTCAACAGAATTCATGGAGGCCAGAAGATAGTGGAATGACATACTTAAAGTACTAGAAGGTGAGGGGAAGAGAATGTCTGTTAACCAAGTATTCTGCATACAGCAAAATTACCCTTAGAAAGGAATTTAAAACATTCTCAGACAACCTAAAAGAGAGAAAATTTATCAATAGTAAATCTGCTTTACAAGAAATAACAAAGGAGTTCTTCAGGCTGAAATGAAAGGATATTAGATGGTAACTCTAATTCACACAAAGAAATAACGAGCACCAGTAAAGGTAATTACACAGACAAATGTAAATCACAGTATAAATGTACTTTTTGTAATATTTTCTTCTGCTATCTGATTTAAAAGTGAGTTTCACAAAGCAATTATAAAATGGTATGGGTGGGCTTATAACATATTAAGATTTAATATGTGATTAAAACACAAAAGAGTACAGATGGAATCAAGCAATACTGATACTAAGCTTCTAGATATTAATAAAATTAATATTAATCCAAAGTAGGATTTTTTTAGAACAAAAAGAAAACTGTTTTATTACAAAATCAAACTTGAATGTGACATGCATCATAGTCAATCTGCTTAAAAGACTGCAGAGACAGAAAGATGGTCACCAAAATTAGTCCACAAGTGGAAGAATTTACAGCACCATGTCATACATAATTCATCCTAAATTCACATGGAGATTGAAGAGGCTATCTGTCTATGCTAATTGTTTATATTCAATGACAAAAAATCTTTTCACATCTGCATAACAGGAGGTAGTTTAGCAGCTTGAAGCCAGGTACTTGCTGAAGGTAGGCTTTCATTCTGCTACAAAAATGGTTGAAAAGGGTTCTATCCTTTTGGCTACTTACATTTTAGAGCAGTGGCTCTGTGCTCTATGGCACTGGCTACAGCACTCCTGCTTGCTTTTCCTGGTTGCCGGTGTCCAAAGTAGGATATTTTAAGATGCTAATTATAATTCTCAGTGCAACCGCTAAGAAAATAACTAAAAAAATATGGTTAAAATGGAATTATAATTATATATTAAAAAATATCCCTTTAAAACAAAAGAAGGCAATAATGGAAGAATAGAGGAACAAAAAGTCATAAGGCATATAGAAAACAAATAGCAAAATGACAGCCATAAATTCTATTTTAACAATTATATTAAATGTAAATGGATTAAACCCTCCAATTAAAAGTCAGAGGTTGGAAAAATGGATTTTAAACAAATATGATTCATCAGTCTGTTGGCTATAAGGTTCCACTGTAGATTCAAAACACAAATAGGTTAGAAAAAAAAAAAAAAAAAAAAAAAACAGAAAAAAATGCATCATGCACATAATGGCAAAAAGAAAGCAGACATGTTTGCATTAATATGAGACAAAATCCATTTTAAAACAAAAATTTTTACCAGAAACAAAGCAGGAAATTTTATAATGATAAATTTTCAATATATCTGGTAGACATAACAATTATAAACATATGTGCACCTAACAACAGAGCCCAAAAATATATGAAAGAAAAACTGACAGAATAAAAAAGAGAAATAGACAATTCTACTATAACAGAGATTTCAATACCCCATCTTCAATAATGGATGCAACAATAGACAGCAGTTCAATAAAAAAAAAATAGAAGACGTGAACAAACTATAAACCAACTAGATCTAAGAGATGTATATAGAAAGTAATCTGCCTGACAACAGCAGAATACACATTCTTCTCAAGCACACATGGAACATTTTCCAGAATAAACAATAAACATAAAGCAAACCTCAATAAATTTTCAGGAAATCATACAAGGTATATTATCTAACCACAATAAAATAAAATTGGAAATCATAACAGAAGGAAACTTGAAAATGTACTAACATGTGAAAATTAAACATTCTTCAAAATAACCAATGGATCAAAAAGTAAATAACAGGAAAATTAGCAAATACTTTTACATACATGTAACTAAACACAACAAATGAAAACTTTTGTAATGCAGCAAAAGCAGTGCTCAGAGGGAAATCTACAGCTATGAACAGCTACATTAAAAAAGTAGAAGAATCTCAAATCAATAACCTTACCTTCCACATTAAGAAATGGAAAAAGAAAGAGCAAACTTAACTGAAAGCAAGGAAATATTGAAGCAGAAATAAATGAAAGAGACAATAGAAAAACAACAGAGAGAATCAATGAAACAAAAAGTTGGCGTTTTGAAAAAGTCAATAAAATAGACAAATCTTTAACTAGCTTGACCAAGGAAAAAGAGAGGAAACTCAAATTACCAAAATCGGGAATAAGAAAGGCTGAGGTGGGAGGATAGCTTGAGCCCAGGAGTTTGAGACTGCAGTAAGCTATGATTGTGCCATTGCACTACAGCCTGGCAACAGAGAGAAGCTCTGTCTCTAAAAAAATGAGAGAGAGGATATTACTACTGACCTTAGAGTAATATAAAGAATTATAAGGAAATATTATGTACCATTGTACACCAACAAATTAGATAGCCTGGATAAAATGAACAAATTTATAGAAAGACACAAAACACCAAAACTGACTCAAGAAGAAATAGAAAATCTGAATAGCCCTAAAACAAATAACAAGATGGATTTACCAGTTTAAAAATTATCCCCAAAGGGAAGTCAAGACCCAAATGGCTTCATTAGTGAATTCTAACACACATTTGAAGAAGAAATAATACTAATTTTTTGCAAACTCTACCAAAAAGAGGAGGGAACACTTGCTAAAGCATTCTATGGGGCAATATTTCACTGATACCAAAACAAAATAGGTATCACAAGAAAATAACACTACAGACCAATATTCTTCATAAATATAGATACAAAATTTCTTAACAAAATATTAGCAGGCAGAATCCTGCAACATGTAAAAGTGCCCAAGTGGAATTTATCTCAGGAATATAAAGTTGTTTTGACATCCAAAACTCTATCAGTGTAATCAATTAATATGTACATTATAGAATGAAGGACCAAAAACCCTCCTACTTGATCTTCTTAATAAATGCAGAGAAAGTATCTGACAAAATCCAATACCATTTGATGATTAAGTAGATAACAACAACATTTATGAATAAAGGGAACTTCCTCAACCTGATAAAGATTACCTATGAAAAACCCACAGTTAACATCATACTTAATGGTAAAAGACTAAATTATTTCCACCTAAGATCAAGAACAAGACAATGATATCCACTGTCATTACTTTTCAATCAACATTGTACTAAAAGTTCCAGCCAGGGCAATTAGGCAAAAAAATGAAATTAAATTAAACTAGAACTGGATAAGTCTAGTTCTTATCCAGACTAGAAAGGAAGAACCTAAACTATGTCTATCTGTAGATGACATTATCTTTTATATAGAAAATGCCAAGGAATCCACAAAACACTACTAGAGCGAATAAATAAGTTCAGCAAGATTGGAGGATACAAGAACAATGTACAAAAGTCAATTTTATAAAAAATCTGAAAATGAAATTAAGAAAACAATTCTATTTACAATAGCATCAAAAAGAATAAAAAACTTAGAATTAAATTTAAAAAGTGCAAGACTTGTCCAGTGAAAACTGTGAAATACTGTTGAAATAAATCTATAAAGGACTAAGTACATGGAAATGCATTTAAGTTACGTGGCAGAAGACTTAACATTGTTAGTCAGGCAATACTTGCCAAATTGATCTACAGATTTAGTGTAACCCCTATTAAAATCCCAGTGACTTTTTTGCAGAAATTTGCAAGCTGATTCAAAAATTCACAGGAAAATATGATGTATCCATAATAGCCAAAACAATCTTGAAAAGGAAAAACAAAGTTGAAGACTTCACATTTTTATTTCAAAACTTACTATAAAGCTACAGTAATTAAGACAGATTGGTAGTGGTATAACAATAGACATACAGATCAATGGAATAGAATTGAGAGTCTATAAAGAAATTCTGACATTTACAATCAATTTTAAACAAGGGTGCCAAGACATTTCAATAAGGAAAGAAAATCTTTTCAACAAATAATACTGGAACAATTGGTTATTCACATTTGAAAAATGATATTGAGTTTCTACCTCATACCATACACAAAAGTTAACTCAAAATGGATCACAAACGTAAATGTAAGAGTTAAAACTATAAAATTCTTACAAGAAAAATAGAAGTAAATCTTTGTGTCCTGAGTTAAACAAAGGTTTCTTAGATATGACACCAAAAGCACAAACAACAAAAAAAGATAAATTGGGCTTCCTCAAAATTAAATACTTTTTACAAAGAATATCATCAAGAAAGCAAAACAAGGCAATCTATAAATTAAGACAACATTTTTGCAACTCACACATCTAAGTTCCTAAGTTACTTGTATCCAAAACATATAAAGAACCTTCATTATTCAGTAATAAAAAGACAAATAACCCAATTTAAAAAGGGACAAAGGATCTAGATAAACATCTACCTAACAAAAATATACAAAAAATAGCCAATAAGCTTATGAAAAGATGCTCAGTACCATTATCCTTCAAGGAAATGTGAATCAAACTATAATGAGATACTATTTTACACTCACTAGGACAGCTACAATTTAAAAAATCAGGTCTACCCTCTTTGGGTCCCCTCCCTTTGTATGGGAGCTCTGTCTTCACTCCGTTAAATCTTGCAACTGCACTCTCTCTTGGTTCAGCTCAAGCTGAGTTGCAGCTCAAGCTAAGCTTTTGCTCGCTGTCCACCACTGCTGTTTGCTGCCATCACAGACCTGCCGCTGACTTCCATCCCTCCAGATCTGGCAGGGTGTCTGCTGTGCTCCTGATCCAGCAAGGTGCCCATTGCTGTTCCCGATCGGGCTAAAGGCTTGCCATTGTTCCTGCACAGCTAAGTGCCTGGGTTTGTCCTAATTGAGCTGAACACTAGTCACTGGGTTCCAAGGTTTTCTTCCATGACCCACAGCTTCTAATAGAGCTATAGCACTCACCACATGGCCCAAGATTCCATTCCTTGGAATCCATGAGGCCAAGAACCCCAGGTCAGAGAACACGAGGCTTGCCACCATCTTGGAAGTGGCCCGCCGCCATTTTGGAAGCAGCCCACCACCATCTTGGGAGCTCTGGGAGCAAGGAACCCCCCGGTAATATTTTGGTGACACAAAGGGACCTCCAAAGCGGTGAGTAATATTGGACCACTTTCACTTGCTATTCTGTCCTATCCTTCCTTAGAATTGGAGGAAAATACCAGGCACCTGTTGGCCAGTTAAAAATGATTAGCATTGTCACTGGACTTAAGACTCAGGTGTGAGGCTATCTGAGGAAGGGCTTTCTAACAACCCCCAATCCTTCTGAGCTGGGAATGTTGGTCTGCCTGGAGCCAGCTTCCACTTTCAATTTTCTTGGGGAAGCCAAGGGCCGACTAGAAACAGAAAGCTGTTGTTCTGAACTCCCGGCATTAGCCGGTTGAGATCATGGCACAGCCAGAAGTCTCTACTCAACAGTCGCCCATTCGTGCACCCCTACCTTTCCTTCTGACCCATACCTCCTGGGTCCCGACCATGACTTTCTTGAAAATGTAGCCCCAAAATTCTCCTTACCTCTTAATCTACTTCCTCTGATTCCTGCCTCCTAGGTACTAATGGTTCAGACTTCCATTTCCTCTAGCAAGTTGTATCTCCAAAGGGATCTAAGGAAGCTCTAAGCTGCGTCCTTAGGCATCTAGGCTATAAACCCAGGGAGTCTTATCCCTGGTGTCCCTCCCAATTTAGGTATACAGCTCTTGACATGGGCAGTTGTGTGGGACCTGTTCCCCACCACCTTTGCTAGGGCCCCAAGTTTGTAATGGCTAAGAGAGAGAGACAGAGAGAGAGAGATGGAGACAGATGGAAAAAGAGAGAGACAGAGAGAGAGATGGGGAGAGAGAGAGATGGAGAGAGAGAGAGATGGAGAGAGAGACAAAGAGGGAGTCAGAGAGAAAAAGAAAGAGAAAGATAGAAATAGAAAACACACACACACACACACACACACACACACAGTGTGCCCTATTCCTTTAAAAGCCAGGGTAAATTTAAAACCTATAATTGATAATTGAAGGTCTTCTCTGTGACCCTATAACACTCCAATCCTACCTTGTTGTCAGTGTAAACAAAGGCGTAGACTGAAAACACTGAGACCACTGACAACCTATAGATTTCCTATCAAAAATCCTTAATCCAGTAACCCGCGGATGCATTCAATCTGTAGCGGCAACTGCTTTGCTAAAGAAGAAAGTAGAAAAGTAACTTTTAGAGGAAACTTCATTGTGAGCACACCTCACCAGTTCAAAATTATTCTAAGTCAAAACAACAAAAAGGTAACTTACTAACTCAAAAATCTTAAAGTATGGGGTTATTCTGTTAAAAAAAAATGGTAATTTAACACTAACCACTGATAATTCCCTTAGCCCAGCGGATTTCCTTACAGGGAATTTAAATCTTAATTACCATACAAAGGTCTGACCAGACCTAGGAGGAACTCCCTTCAGGACAGGAGGATAGATGGTTCCTCCTAGGTGATTGAGGAAAAAACCACAATGGGTATTCAGTAATTGATAGGGAGACTCGTGGAAGCAGAGTTAGAAAAATTGCCTAGTAATTGGTCTCCTCAAACATGCGAGCTCTTTGCACTCAGCCAAGTCTTAAAGTACTTACAGAATCAAAAAAGGACTACCTCAATCCTGACTCAAAAGGTTACCTACACCCTCTCTGAAATGAATTTGCATAAAAAACTATTGTTATGGGAATGCATCTTGATGAGGCAGCTGGGTTGTTATGAAATACTCAGGAACCCAGCCCACCTCTAGGACTCACCCCTGAGCACAAAGGCAATGTTGGGCATGCTTGTAAAGAACCACTAGAATCCAGCAGCCTGGATGCCTTTCTTTGTGGTTAAGAAAGGTGGGAGAAGGGGTGCAGGACCGCAACATCGGTGAGCGTAACTAATCTGATAAGCAGAGGTCCATGGGTGGTTACGCACCCTGGAAAGGAATAAGTATTAGGACCATAGAGTATGCTCTAGGACTAATGCCCATCAGAAAATGACTAGAGGTGCTGGCATCCCTAAGTTCTTTTTTCAGATGGAAAACATTCCCTCCCGAAGGCAAAAACGCCCCTAAGATGCATTCTAGAGAATTGGGACCAATTTGACCCTCAGACACTAAGAAAGAAATGACTTACATTCTTCTGCAGTACAGCCTGGCCACGATATCCTCTTCAAGGGGGAGAAACCTGGCCTCCTGAGGGAAGTATAAATTATAACACCACCTTACAGCTAGACCTCTTTTGTAGAAAAGAGGCAAATGGAGTGAAGTGCGATATGTACAAACTTTCCTTTCATTAAGAGACAACTCACAATTATGTAAAAAGTGTGATTTATGCCCTACAGGAAGCCCTCAGAGTCTACTTCCCTACTCCAGCGTCCCCCCGACTCCTCCAACTAATAAGGACCCCCCTTCAAGCCAAACGGTCCAAAAGGAGGTAGACAAAGGGGTAAACAATGAACCAAAAAGTGCCAGTATTCCCCGATTATGCCCCATCCAAGCAGTTGGAGGAGAATTCGGCCCAGCCAGAGCGCATGTACCTTTTTCTCTCTCAGACTTAAAGCAAATTAAAATAGACCTAGGTAAATTCTAAGATAACCCTGATGGCTATATTGATGTTTTACAAGGGTTAGGACAATCCTTTGATCTGACATGGAGAGATATAATGTTGCTGCTAAATCAGACACTAACCCCAAATGAGAGAAGTGCCGCCATAACTGCAGCCCGAGAGTTTGGCCATCTCTGGTATCTCAGTCAGGTCAATGATAGGATGACAACAGAGGGAAGAGAACGATTCCCCACAGGCCAGCAGGCAGTTCCCACTGTAGACTCTCACTGGGACACAGAATCAGAACATGGAGATTGGTGCTGCAGACATTTGCTAACTTGCGTACTAGAAGGACTAAAGAAAACTAGGAAGAAGCCTATGAATTATTCAGTGATGTCCAATATAACACAGGGAAAGGAAGAAAATCCCACTGCTTTTCTGGAGAGACTAAGGGAGGCATTGAGGAAGCATACCTCCCTGTCACCTGACTCTATTGAAGGCCAACTAATCTTAAAGGATAAGTTTATCACTCAGTCAGCTGCAGACATTAGAAAGAAACTTCAAAAGTCTGCCTTAGGCCCAGAGCAAAACTTAGAAACCCTATTGAACTTGGCAACCTCGGTTTTTTATAATAGAGATCAGGAGGAGCAGGCAGAATGGGACAAACGGGATAAAAAAAGGCCACGCTTTAGTCATGGCCCTCAGGCAAGCAGACTTTGGAGGCTCTGGAAAAGGGAAAAACTGGGCAAATCAAACACCTAATACGGCTTGCTTCCAGTGCAGTCTACAAGGAGACTTTTAAAAAAACTGTCCAAGTAGAAATAAGCTGCCCCCTCGTCCATGCCCCTTATGTCAAGGGAATCACTGGAAGGCCCACTGCCCCAGGGGATGAAGGTCCTCTGAGTCAGAAGCCACTAACCAGATGATCCGGCAGCAGGACTGAGGGTGCCTGGGACAAGCGCCAGCCCATGCCATCACCCTCAGAGCCCCAGGTATGCTTGACCATTGAGGGCCAGGAGGTTAACTGTCTCCCGGACACTGGCACGGCCTTCTGAGTCTTACTCCTCTGTCCTGGACAACTGTCCTCCAGATCTGTTACTATCCGAGGGGTCCTAGGACAGCCAGTCACTAGATGCTGCTCCCAGCCACTAAGTTGTGACTGTGGAACTTTACTCTTTTCACATGCTTTTCTAATTATGCCTGAAAGCCCCACTCCCTTATTAGGGAGAGACATTCTAGCAAAAGCGGGGGCCATTATACACCTGAACATAGAAGAAGGAACACCTGTTTGTTGTCCCCTGCTTGTGGAAGGAATTAATCCTGAAGTCTGGGCAAGAGAAGGACAATATGGACGAGCAAAGAATGCCCATCCTGTCCAAGTTAAACTAAAGGATTCCGCCTACTTTCCCCACTAAAGCAGTACCCCTTTAGAACCGAGGCCCAACAAGGACTCCAAAAGATTGTTAAGGACTTAAAAGTCCAAGGCTTAGTAAAACCATGCAATAGCCCCTGCAATACTCCAATTGGATAGATACTAATTAGGAGTACAGAAACCCAATGGACAGTGGAGGTTAGTGCAGGATCTCAGGATTATCAATGAGGTCATTGTTCCCCTATACCCAGCTGTACCTAACCCTTACACTCTGCTTTCCCAAATACCAGAGGAAGCAGAGTGGTTTACAGTCCTGGACCTTAAGGATGCCTTTTTCTGCATCCCTGTACATCCTGACTCTCAATTCTTGTTTGCCTTTGAAGATCCTTCAAACCCAACATCCCAACTCACCTGGACTGTTTTACCCCAAGGGTTCAGGGATAGCCCCCATCTATTTGGCCATTAGCCCAAGACTTGAGCCAGTTCTCATACCTGGACGCTCTTGTCCTTCAGCACATGGATGATTTACTTTTAGCCGCGCGTTCAGAAACCTTGTGCCATCAAGCCACCCAAGCACTCTTAAATTTCCTTGCTACCTGTGGCTACAAGGTTTCCAAGCCAAAGGCTTAGCTCTGCTCACAGCACGTTAAATACTTAGGGCTAGAATTATCCAAAGGCACCAGGGCCCTCCGTGAGAAACGTATCCAGCCTATACTGGCTTATCCTCATCCCCAAACCCTAAAGCAACTAAGAGGGTTCCTTGGCATAACAAGTTTCTGCCGAATATGGATTCCCAGGTACGGTGAAATAGCCAGACCATTATATACACTAATTAAAGAAACTCAGAAAACCAAAACCCATTTAGTAAGATGGACACCTGAAGCAGAAGCAGCTTTCCAGGCCCTAAAGAAGGCACTACCCAAGCCCCAGTGTTAAGCTTGCCAATGGGGCAAGATTTTTCTTAATACGTCGCAGAAAAAAACAGGAATATGTGTAGGAGTCCTTACACAGGTCCGAGGGACCAGCTTACATCCCGTGGCATACCTGAGTAAGGAAATTGATGTAGTGGCAAAGGGTTGGCCTCATTGTTTACGGGTAGTGGCGGCAGTAGCAGTCTTAGTATCTGAAGCAGTTAAAATAACATAAGGAAGAGATCTTACTGTGTGGACATCTGATGATGTGAATGGTGTACTCACTGCTAAAGGAGACTTGTGGCTGTTAGACAACCATTTACTTAAATATCAGGCTCTATTACTTGAAGGGCCAGTGCTGCGACTGCACACTTTTGCAAATCTTAATCCAGTCACATTTCTTCCAGACAATGAAGAAAAGATAGAACATAACTGTCAACAGGTGATTGCTCAAACTTATGCCACTCGAGGGGACCTTTTAGAGGTTCCCTTGACTGATCCCGACCTCAACTTGTATACTGATGGAAGTTCCTTTGTAGAAAAAGGACTTCGAAAAGTAGGGTACGCAGTGGTCAGTGATAATGGAATACTTAAAAGTAATCCCCTCACTCCAGGAACTAGTGCTCAGCTGGCAGAACTAATAGCCCTCACTTGGGCACTGGAATTAGGAGAAGGAAAAAAGGTAAATCTATATACAGCTGTAAGTATGCTTACCTCGTCCTCCATGCCCATGCGGCAATATGGAGAGAAAGGGAATTTGTAACTTCTGAGGGAACACACATCAAACATCAGGAAGCCATTAGGAGATTATTATTGACTGTACAGAAACCTAAAGAGGTGGCAGTCTTCCACTGCCAGGGTCATCAGAAAGGAAAGGAAAAGGAAATAGAAGGGAACCACCAACCAGATATTGAAGCCAAAAGAGGTGCATGCGGGACCCTCCATTAGAAATGCTTATAGAAGGACCCCTAGTATGGGGTAATCCCCTCTGGAAAACCAAGCCCCAGTATCCAACAGGAGAAATAGAATAGGGAACTTCACAAGGACATAGTTTCCTTCCCTCAGGATGGCTAGCCACCGAAGAAGGAAAAATACTTTTGCCTGCAACTAGCCAATGGAAATTACTTAAAACTCTTCACCAAACCTTTCACTTAGGCATTGATAGCACCCATCAGATGGCCAAATTATTATTTACCAGACCAGGCCTTTTCAAAACTATCAAGCAGATAATCAGGGCTTGTGAAGTGTGCCAAAGAAATAATCCCCTGCCTTATTGCCAAACTCCTTCAGGAGAACAAAGAACAGGCCATTACCTAGGAGAAGACTGGCAACTAGATTTTACCCACATGCCCAAATCTCAGGGATTTCCGTATCTACTAGTTTGGGTAGATACTTTCACTGGTTGGACAGAGGTTTTTCCCTGTAGGACAGAAAAGGCCCAAGAGGTAATGAAGGTACTAGTTCATGAAAGAATTCCCAGATTCGGACTTCCCCGAGGCTTACAGAGTGACAATGGCCCTGCTTTCAAGGCTACAGTAACCCAGGGAGTATCCTAGGGTTAGGTATACAATATCACTTATGCTGCGTGTGGAGGCCACAGTCCACAGGGAAGGTCGAGAAAATGAACGAAACACCCAAATGACATCTAAAAAAGCTAACCCAGGAAACCCACCTTGCATGGCCTGCTCTGTTGCCTATAGCCTTACTAAGAATCCGAAACTCTCCCCAAAAAGAAGGACTTAGCCCATATGAAATGCTGTATGGATGGCCCTTCCTAGCCAATGACCTTGCACTTGACTGAGAGATGGCCAATTTAGTTGCAGACATCACCTCCTTAGCCAAATATCAACAAGTTCTTAAAACATTACAAGGAATCTGTCCCCAAGAAGAGGAAAAGGAACTATTCCACCCTGGTGACATGGTATTAGTCAAGTCCCTTCCCTCTAATTCCCCATCCTTAGACACATCCTGGGAAGGACACTACCCAGTCATTTTATCTACCCCAATCGCGGTTACAGTGACTGAAGTGGAGTCTTGGATACATCACACTCGAGTCAAACCCTGGATACTGCCAAAGGAACCCAAAAATCCAGGAGACAATGCTAGCTATTCCTGTGAACCTCTAGAGGATCTGTGTCTGCTCTTCAAACAACAACCAGGAGGAAAGTAACAAAATCGTAAATCCCCATGGCCCTCCCTTATCATATATTTCTCTTTACTGTTCTCTTACCCCCTTTCACTCTCACTGAACCCACGCCGCTGTACAATCAGTAGCTCCCCTTACCAAGAGTTTCTGTGGAGAATGTGGCATCCCGGAAATATTGATGCCCCATCATATAGGAGTTTATCTAAGGGAACCCCCACCTTCACTGCCCACACCCATATACCCAGAAACTGCTATAACTGCCACTCTTTGCATACATGCAAATAATCATTATTGGACAGGGAAAATGATTAATCCTAGTTGTCCTGGAGGACTTGGAGCCACTGTCTGTTGGACTTACTTCACCCATACTGGTATGTCTGATGAGGGTGGAGTTCAAGATCAGGCAAGAGAAAAACACGTAAAGGAAGTAATCTCCCAACTGACTCAGGTACATAGCACCCCTAGCCCCTACAAAGGACTAGATCTCTCAAAACTACATGAAACCCTCTATACCCATACTCACCTGGGAAGCCTATTTAATACCACCCTCACTGGGCTCCATGAGGTCTCAGCCCAAAACGCTACTAACTGTTGGATGTGCCTCCGCCTGCACTTCAGGCCATATATTTCAATCCCTGTACCTGAACAATGGAACAACTTCAGCACAGAAATAAACACCACTTCCGTTTTAGTAGGACCTCTTGTTTCCAATCTGGAAATAGCCCATACCTCAAACCTCACCTATGTAAAATTTAGCAATACTATAGATACAACCAACTCCCAATGCATCAGGTGGGTAAGTCCTCCCACACAAACAGTCTGCCTACTCTCAGGAATATTTTTTGTCTGTGGTACCTCAGCCTATCCTTGTTTGAATGGCTCTTCAGAATCTATGTACTTCCTCTCTTCTTAATGCCCCTACAACCATCTACACTGAACAAGATTTATGCAATCATATCGTACCTAAGCCCTGCAACAAAAGAGCACCCATTCTTCCTTTTGTTATTGGAGTAGGAGTGCTAGGCAGACTAGGTACTGGCATTGGCGGTATCACAACCTCTACTCAGTTCTACTATAAACTATCTCAAGAACTAAATGGTGACACGGAATGAGTCGCTGACTCTTTAGTCACCTTGCAAGATCAACTTAACTCCCTAGCAACAGTAGTCCTTTAAAATCGAAGAGCTTTAGACTTGCTAACCGCCAAAAGAGGGGGAACCTGTTTATTTTTAGGGAAGAATGCTGTTATTATGTTAATCAATCTGGAATCGTCACCAAGAAAGTTAAAGAAGTTTGAGATCGAATACAATGTAGAGCAGAGGAGTTTCAAAACAGTAGACCCTGGGGCCTCCTCAGCCAATGGATGTCCTGGATTCTCCCCTTCTTAGGACCTCTAGCAACTATAATATTTCTACTCCTCTTTGGACCCTGTATCTTTAACCTTGTTAAGTTGTCTCTTCCAGAATGAAAGCTGTAAAGCTACAAATGATTCTTCAAATGGAGCCCTAGATGCAGGCCATGACTAAGAGCTACCACAAACCCCTAGATCGGCCTGCTAGCCCATGCTCCGATGTTAATGACATCGAAGGCACCCCTTCCAAGAAAATCTCAACTGCACAACCCCTACTATCCCCAAATTCAGCAGGAAGCAGTTAGAGCGGTCATCGGCCAACCTCCCCAACAGCATTTGGGTTTTTCTGTTGACAGGGGGACTGAGACACAGGACTAGCTGGATTTCCTAGGCCAACTAAGAATCTCTAAGCCTATCTGGGAAGGTGACCGCTTCCACCTTTAAACACGGGGCTTGCAACTTAGCTCACACCCGACTAATCAGATAGTAAAGAGAGCTCACTAAAATGCGAATTGGGCAAAAACAGGAGGTAAAGAAATAGTCAATAATCTATCGCCTGAGAGCACAGTGGGAGGAACAATGATCACGATATAAACCCAGGCATTCAAGCCAACAGTGGCTACCCTCTTTGGGTCCCCTACCTTTGTATGGGAGCTCTGTCTTCACTCTATTAAATCTTGCAACTGCAAAATAAATAAATAAATAAATAAAATAAAAATCAGAAAATAGCAAATGTTGGCAAAAATGTAGAAGAATCAGGATACTCATACAATGCTGTTGGGAATATGAAATATTGCATCTGCTTTGAAAAATGGTCTGGCATTCCCTTAAAAGTTTAAATACAATGTTGCCAAATGACCAGGCAGTTTCACTCATAAGTATATACCCAAGAGAATTAAAGCATATTTCTACACACAAATTTGTACACAAATAGCAATTTTCATAGCAGCCTTGGTCATAATAGACAAAAAGTGGAAACAACCCAAAAGTCCATCAACTGATAAATGGATAAATAAAATATGGTATATTCATACAATGGAATATCGTTCAACACTAAAAGAAATAAAGTATTGATAGGTGCTACAGCATGGATGAACCTTGAAAACATGATGCTAAAAGAAAGAAGCCAGTCACAAAAGTCATATATTGTATAATTCATTTTATACGAAATGTCCAGAATTGGCAAATATACAGAGATAGAAAGTAAATTAGTGATTGCTTAGGGTATGTGGGAATGGGATGGAGAAAGTGACTTCTAATGAGTATAGGTTTTCTTTTGGGGTGATGAAAGTGTTCCAAAATTAGATACTTATTCTACTAATATATAGTTGACTCTTGAACAATGCAGGAGGTAGATGAACTGACCTTCCATGCAATTGAATATCTGCTTATAACTCTTTACTCCCCCAAAACTTAACTACAAATAGACTTCTATTGATCAGAAGCCTTACTGATTACATAAACAGTTGATTAACGTGTATTTTGTGTGTTATACGTATTACATATTATATTCCCACAATAAAGCTAGAGAAAAAAAAAATGTTAAGAAAATAGTAAGAAAGAGAAAATATATTAACTACTCATTTAAGTGGAAGTGAATCATCCTAAGGGTCTCCATCCTTGATGTCTTCAGGTTAAACAGACTGAGGAGGAGAAAGAGGAAAGACTGGTCTTGCTGTCTCAGGTGTGGCAGAGGCAGACAAAATGAAGGAGGTGGAAGGGCAAGCAGGAGAGGCAAGCACACTTAGTGTAACTGTGGAAATACATGATAATTTCTGTCTGACATTTTGCTTTTTCATTCCTCCAAAAATGTTTCTATATGGTACCAATTATTCTTCCACCATTTGCTTTAGCTTCAGTGCCTATATCATAGAAGAGCCTGTGTCACAAAAGAAGTTGTAAGTACTCTTGAATAATTGAAACTTTTCTGCCAGATTGTCTAAAGTTTTTGGCACTGGTTCTTCCACATCTTCTTCCTCATCATCTGGCACTGGTTCAGATGCACTCATCTTTATAAAGTCATCATCTGTTAATTCCTATGGTGTGGTGTCTACTAGTTCTTGAATTCCTCCAAAATCCATATCTTGAAACCCTTCACCTAGCACTTTTTTTTTTTTTTTTGCCATTATCCACAATCTCTTTCATGAATTCCTTGCCTGACTCTGTTGTAAATCCTGTGAAGTCATGCACAACATGTGAACATAGTTCTCTCCAGCAGAAAGTTATTTTATGCTTGATGGCTTTCATGGATTTTTCCTATGACAATGATGGCATTTTCAGTGGTGTAATCCTCCCACACTTTTATGATGTTCTCCCTAATAGGGTTCTCTTCCATAGCATTGACAATTCTTTCCATAAGGTACCATGTGTAATGATTTTGTAAAGGTCCTTATGATGCCCTGATCTGGAGGCTGAATTAGAGACATTGTGTCTGGGGGCAAATAATCCACTTTAATGCCCTTGGTATTGAACTTGTGGAATTCTGGGTGGACAGAGGCATTGTCCAATATTAAAAGAACTTTAAAAGGCAGTCTCTTACTGGCAAGGTACTTCCTTACTTCAGGGACAAAGCATCAGTGGAAGTAATCCAGAAAATGGGTTCTTATTTTTTATGCATTTTTATTATATAACCAAAAGACAAGCAGCTCATGTTTGTCCTTTCAATTCAAGGCCCAGGGGTTAGCAGCTTTGTAGATAAAGGCAGTCCTGATCATAAACCCGATGGCATTTGTACAACATAGAGTTAGCTTATCTCTTTTTGTCTTAAATCCTGGTGCTTACTTCTCTTCCTTACTCATAAATTTCTTTTGTGGCATTTTCCCCTAGAATAAGGCACTTTCATCTGCATTAAAAATCTGTTCAGGCAAATGTCCTTTCTCCTTGGTGATTTTTTTGAAGGTGTCTGGGAACTTGTCTGCTGCCTTTTGGTTGGCAGAAGCTGCTTCTCCTGTTACTTTGAGATTTTTAAAGTTAGGCCTTTTTCTAAAATTATCAGACCATCCTTTTCTGGCATTAAATTCTCGGGCTTTAGATTCTTTGCCTTCCATTTGCTTTAGGTTTTCATGTAATAACTTCACTTTTTCTTGAATCATATTAGAGTATAAAGGTATGCCTTTCTTATTTCAATCCTGCACCCACAGAAAAGCCACATTTTCAATGTGAGATAAAAAGTACTTCACAAAAAGTGCAAGGTTTCATGCACTTTTTTTTTAATGCAGTGATGGCTTCATGAAATTGTTCTTCCTTCCTTCCTTCCTTCCTTCCTTCCTTCCTTCCTTCCTTCCTTCCTTCCTTCCTTCCTTCCTTCCTTCTCTCCCTCCCTCCTTCCTTCCCTCCCTCTCTCTTTCTTTCTTTCCTTCTTCTTCCTTTCTCTCTCTCTCTTTCTCTTTCTTTCCTTCTTCCTTTCTCTCTCTCTCTTTCTTCTTTCTTTCTTGCTTTCTTGTTTTCTTCTTTCTATGATCTTTACACTAGTTTCATTTATCTTGAAATGGTGGACAACTGCAACCACTGACCTCAGTTGATGGTGCATATCAAGCAACTCAGTCTTTTCTTGTAATGTCATGACTTTTCTCTGATACTTGGGAGCACTTCAAGTACTGGCAAGTTTGTGTGTGTCCCATGATGTTATTCAAGGTTTATGGTATTGCACGATGAAAAATACATGCGAACCACAAGAGATCATTTTTTAATGTGATATGCAATTTACTGGAGAGACAAACTGTTCACAAGGAGATGATTAGCAGCACATGGTGTTTTAAGCAGATACTCCCAACACTGGAGCTGACCCAACAGTAACAAGAGGTAAATACAAAATTATTACAGTAGTACAGTATGTATTATAATTAATGTTATGCAGTTATGATTTAATATTGCATCTTTACATTTCTTTACATTTCTCTCAACTGCAAAAGGCACCATGTATGGCCTGTATGTGTATGCATAAGTTTTGATAAATTTAAACTTTTAATAATAGATGAGTATAATTTATGATAGTAAATGATAAAAATAGACTACCATCTATATATATTTTATGCATTCATTACATACCTAACTTTTTCTTAATTTTTTTCCATATTTGTAGGCTATATGATTCATCTGCAAGTTTTTTTAAGCTGTTGCAAATCTCTGGGCATCAAAATGGACTGCTTGGATCCCAGTAACTTGCAGAATTTTATTCCCAAGGTATCCCATCTTCTTTTTTGCTTTCATGACAGATCTCTTCTTTTTTATCTGTTCAGTCTTTTGCTAATTTTTATTATTAATATATTTTTAACAGCAATATTCATAAATGAGTTTGGTCATCTTCCTTGTACTCTGATTTGAGTGGTGGTGTTAGTTTTGGCTTCCCGTGGAAGCTCTTCCTATCTTGCTGTGCTTTGAGACAATTTAAGTATTGGAATTCTTTGTTCCTTGAACATTTGAAATTATTTACCTGAGAAACTATCTGAGCCTGGTGATTAGGGGGTGTTTTGGTCTCAATTTTTGATTATTAGTCCATTAAGAGTTCTTATTTTCTTTAGGGTGAATTTTGGTAATTTCTCTTTTTTTTTTTTTGTATTTTTTTTTTTAGTAGAGACGGGGTTTCACCGTGTTAGCCAGGATGGTCTTGATCTCCTGACCTCATGATCCGCCCGTCTCGGCCTCCCAAAGTGCTGGGATTACAGGCTTGAGCCACCGCGCCCGAATTTTGGTAATTTCTATGTTTTCTAAGACACTCAGTTATTTTATCCAAGTTTCAATTTAATTTGTACCCAGGTTTGCCAAACATTCCCTGAAAGGTTTTTGAGTGTCTTCTGTATGTTTCATGTTTCATTAATTCTTCTTTCTAATTTGTTGATTTTTATTTCTAATATGATTTTTGTCAAGTTTTTAAAATTTGTTTCTTTTCAGTCTTGTAATTCATTAATTTCTGCTTTTACTTTATTATTTATGCTTTCCATATGTTACTCGTGATTTTTCTCCCTAAATTCGGAGCACGTTTTAAAATTTTTTCATTTGTAGTGTCTAATATATGTGTTTATGGCTTTATTTTCCTGTAAAATCAGCTTTGACCATCTTTCATTAATTTTGACATGCAGTATTTTATTATTACTAAGTCTTAGAGTTTGAAATTTCAGCGTCAATTTTCTCATTGACCCAAAAATTGTCAAAGAGGAAAATTCAGGGTTTTCCATCTATTATTACATTATGAGACAATTTAATTACTCTAATAAATATGAGTGCTTATTGATCTATAATAAATAGTATTCATCATGCTGGATGTATTAGTCAAGATCCTGGCAGTAAGACAATATGCCGAAAAATATTTAACTAAAGAGAATTGAACAAAGAAACTAAGCATAGAGATGTGAGCGGGGTTAAGGGAACCACACAAAGATGGTGAGGTGTCCAGGGACTAGCAACAGTGGGAATCTGTGAATACCCGTAAACGTGAAGGAATAAAGGGAGGGAAAATTATCACTGGAGCCTGTGAGAGTCGGAGCCATGCCAGAAGGTCTGCCTAGACGAGCTGTAGTTGAGGAGGAGCACATCCACTGCTGAACACTTCCACTGCTGAAACTGCAGGGGGTGAAAGGGATAGAGGAGACAAACATTCCAAGCATCCTTCCCTTCGCCTTCCTTCCTCTGCCCATACCCGATAGCGGAGCACAGTCTGAAGACAGAGGATCTGAGAGCCTGAAAGATGCGGTCTGTGGAGGTCAGCCACAAAAGGACACAAAACAGGAATTGAAAAGGGAGGAGAAAAACAAATCTGGAAGCAAAAACTGGGAATAACCAGCACCTCAAGTAAATATCATTCTACTCGTATTTAAATATCAGGAATAGAGGTAGACTGTGTTATGCTCTGTACTCTGTGGTCTATTTACGTGATTAAATCTATTTATAGCTTTCCTGATTTTGAAGCATTCTTGCATTCCTACCTGAACCCTACTTGCATACCTGCATATTCTTTTCACTATACTTTTGAGTGGTAGCCTCTCTATTTGGAATTTTTATATCTATACTTGTAAATGAGTTGATTGGTTCAGCATTTTCTTTTGAGAATGCCAGTTGTCATAGTTTAGTACTAGGGTTAAATTTGCTTTGTGAAATGAATCAGAGGAGCTTTTCATATTTTTATATCCTAAAATAATTTATACAATAAAAAAAAGATTCCTTAAAAGTTTTTTCTAATTACTCAATTATATTCCTACTGGAAACTGGTGACTTTTCTTTCAGTTAATTCTTGGACAATGTTTTTGGGTCCTCCATAATTATTGGTCTGAACAGGTTTTCTAATTTTGAGCCAATTTTGGTCACTTATAATTTTCTAAGGAATGGCTCCTTTCCTGGATATTTATTTTCTCCTGGTAGATCCACATTTTATTTATCCAAACTTGGGGGTTAAATCATCTTTGTAAAAGGTTTTTGCATCCCCCATGGCTGCCCATAGGATTGTTGTAGTTGCTGCACGGAGAGCTCCTCAAAGGCTTGGTTAAAACAGTTTAAACTCTTAAGAGGAGTTTTATCCTGCAGATAGGATTGTTCCAGCTTCTCTGCAGCTGTAGAAAAATGCCACATCCTGTGGAGCTGACCACATGAGAATGTGCTTGAGCTGTCCTTCCAGAATGATTCACCATGTAGTTGCATAATCTCAGCACCTGCCTACCCTGGAAACTGACCTCTGAAAACTGGCTGTGATTTAGCCCTCCTGCTCAGCAAAAGCAACAAGGAAGTGTGTGAGAGGAGGAGAAAGAAAGGGAAGCAGGGAACGCATGCATGAGTAAGCCCTGCTCTAAGAAGGATGTGCCTTCCTTGATGATGCTTTCCTTCTGGCCTTGGCTTTGCCACTTTGGATGTGTCGTTGTGAGTAACCTTGCTGGGCTTTAGTTACCTGACTGTGAAATGAGAGACTCTGAGGGCTTCCTATATTTATGCTTCTATTAACAGATTCCCCCCGAGGATCATACCTCTGTCTCAAGAAACTGATGGAATTATGTAAGTAACAGTGCCTGAGAGCTGAGATCTTATTCAGGAGGAACCAAAAGACCCTTCTGCTCCCCCTGTATCTCCCCGCCAGCCTGCCTTGAACTCAAAGGGCTCCTATGTGGGGCTCAAAGTATCAACAGCCTGAGCAAGAGTCTTGTCCCAAAGAAACAACCCTTTGAAGTGTTTAACACCTTAATGTGCACTAACCCATCCAACTGGCAAAGTTCTAAACAGACAGGATGTTTCTGATGAGGAGGGAGAGGTCTAGTGCATGGACCACTGGAGAGAGCCAGCCTGGAATGACAACCAAAGTTGCCAGGGATGGATGGGGAGGTGTGCAGTGGGCAGGCAGGTGACAACATAGTATTTATTGTGTGTGTGGTCAAGGTAGAAGTGAAATACAACACTGTCTTAGCTTGGGCTACTATAACAAATTATCATAGACTGGGTGGCTTAAACAATAGACATTTCATACACTTCTGGAGGCTGGGAAGTCTAAGAAGGTGCTGGTGGATTCAGTTCCTAGTGAGACTTTCTTCCTGACTTATAGACATCCACCTTCTTACTGTGTCATCACATGTTCTTTCCTCCATGTATGAACATGGAAAGAGAGAAAGATTCTTTCTCTTCTTGCAAGGGCACTAATCCCATCATAAGAGCCCCAGCCTCATGACCTATTCTAACCCTAATTACCTCCCAAAGGCCTTACTCCCAAATAGCATCGCACTGGGGATTAGGACTTTAACACATGAATTTTGGAAGGACACAAACCTTCAGACCATAACAAACACAAATTAGTCTGCAAGAGTTTGAGGAATGTTTAGCATCAAAGACTCTGGCAATGTAGCGTGAAAAACATGGTCTTTAGAAGCCAGTAGAGCTGGGTTTCTATCCCAGTTTTGCCACGTACTTAGCGAGCTCCTAAATCTCTGTGAGCCTCTTTCCTCACTTGCAAAATGAGAATAATAATGCCTATCATTAGGGCTGATGAGAATTAAGTGAAAAAATGTTTAAAAAGTACTTAAGCACAGTGACTGGTACAAGTGAGAATTTAATCAACTTATCTGTTATTAAAATGAATCCCACTTTTACCACCATCTCTCTCTAGAAGCTATTCTTAATCATTTCATTAATCACAAGAATTTTTGTGTTCCTGTCAGGCTGGTCACTCTAGGGTTACAAGGAAAAATATTCCCTGCACTCAAACAGCCTCTCATCCAGGGGAGTAGAGAGATTTGCACACAACCAAGTAAAACATCAAGCAAAACTAGCATGAGTATCAACTAGAGGTGTCCCAGCACATTGTGGGAAGGCCTAGGAAGGAATGATGAGCTCTCAGAGTGAGAGTAGGGGAGTGGGTCAGGGAGCATGTGAATTAGGTTTTACGATCTGATAAGGTCATCTAATCTAACACCTTTGCTTTACAACTAAGGACCCGGACAGGTTAAAAAAGTTTTAAAATTCTCCACTCACATACTGCCATTTTTTTAAGCTTGACTTCGTTTTCTTTTCTTTTCTTTTCTTTTTTTTTTTTTTTTTTTTTTTTTTGACAGTCTCGCTCTGTCGCCCAGGCTGGAGTGCAGTGGCCGAATCTCAGCTCACTGCAAGCTCCACCTGCTGGGTTCACGCCATTCTCCTGTCTGAGCCTCCCAAGTAGCTGGGACTACAGGCGCCTGCCACCACGCCCAGCTAATTTTTTGTATTTTTAGTGGAGACGGGGTTTCACTGTGTTAGCCAGGATTGTCTTAATCTCCTGACCTTCTAAGCTTGACTTCTTAAACCTCACAGGAACCCTACAAGATATTCTTGCCATCACCATTTTATGGATGAAGAAACCAAGGTATAGAGAGGTGACATAACTTGTCCAAGGTCATATAGCTCATGGGTGACAGAACAAGAATTTGACTCCCTGTAGTCCTCTCCAGGACCAACACGGCTGCCTCTCTTAGCAGCAGAGCTGGAGCCGAAGAGCCCAGCTTGCGACTGAAACCCTATGCTTTCCCATTCTCCTACACAGCCACTTCCAGCAAGTCAAATATTTCAGAAGGCAATTCTGGATGAGCTTTTCCAGGTTGAGGACAGCCTAGAAAAATATGGAGGACAGCAAGAGAAAAAGCATGGAGACCTAAATGGTCATGTTCTTGGAAGAGTGCAGGGAGTACCACAATTGAAGGGTGGAATGAAGTTAATTAATAACAGTAGTGTAATACTTGCACCATTACAGTCAAACCTCAGATGAAGAAGCAGCAGCAATAGCAACATTTTTACACATTTTAGAAGTAAGAAAAGGCAAAGAGTGATCTCTCAGGCATTAGTGTCTCCACTGTCATCACAGAAACCATAGAGATATAAAGAAACCCTCAACTCTAAACCTGCTCCTCTCTTGGGTTCTACCATCCACCCTCCTGCTACTCAGAAGCAGGGGAGTGGTAGTATACTCATTTCTCCCTCATTCCTTTGCAAATTCTATTTTTAAAATATTTTTGGCTGGGCACAATGTCTCATGCCTGTAATCCCAACACTTTGGGAGGCCAAGGCAAGAGAATCACTTGAGGACTGGCCAATATTGCAAGATTCTGTCACATACAAAAAAATTTTTTGAAATTGCCCTTGTGTTGTTCCAGGTTTGTTAAGAAGCAGACACCAAGGTGAACTTAAACATGCAAGGATTTTTGTTAAGGAAAATATCTATGAGAGAAAATGTGGAGGAAGCCAGCAGAAGTTCATGATGAGTGTGACCTTGAATGAAGGAAAGAGGGAGAGAAGGTTGGGTGGAAGTGTCACACTGTTGTGCAGTGCAAGGAAGGTTCCACAAAGCCACTGGGGAGTTTTAAGCCACAAACACCATTAGGGGAGCTCCGGGTCTCCCAGAAACATCCCTTGTTTGGGAGCAGTTGTATTACTGCCACCCTTGGTAACTGGCTGACATTGGTTCATGGGAAGCATGGCTTCAACACAAACATGAGGTTGGATTTAGATCACAGCAATAGTGCCCGTGGTCCATTATGTGCCCTGTAATTGGGGAGTCTAGACTGATGCCCAGGCACATAGCTCCTCATCAACTCTACAACTCCTGGCCCAGTTCAGACCCTTCCATTCTCTGGAGAACCCCAACTGGTCTCCCTGTTGCTAATGTTTATCTCTCCAAGCCTTTTTCCACACCACAGTCAGAAAGACCTTTCTAAAATACAAATCTAACATGTCAATCCTCTGCTTAACGCCTTCAATAATGATTTTGCCAATTCCCTTGAAATCCATAAATGGAGCTCTTGCTTTGTATAAGAGATTGATTGAACATTTAATCAAACAAGACGCCCTTGAACTGGTAACACATACTTTATTCCAGCACTCTAGTCTGAGTGAGGTAAGACTCTATAGAGACTGAAAATACAATTTAACTGAGACACTTACACATTACCTTTACTGAGAGTCATTGAACTTCTTGCTGATCTTGTTGGGAAATTAAAATCTTCGTAAAATGTGACTTGGTTAAGCTTATCAACAGCTGATTATTAATGACATTACAGCAAAAGCACAATCAGACTCAACATACTACATTATGAGTTATGGATTTGGAATTTTATTGACCTCGGGACTTTCTCATACTTTATGAACATCCTGCCATCTAGAATCCACCCAGGGGGTGGAGGGTGCTATCTTTTGGGAATGTATTAACTGTCTTTGCCCATTCATGAGGTAAACCAATAATTAGTTCATGGCAAGATGGCAGGAAGTTCCAGTCACAAAATGTAAGAATGACAATGTAGCTCCCATTATTCATTCTTCAGGAACATAGTGTAGACCTTCCTTCTCATCTCAGTAGTTAAAAACGTCTGTAACTCCTGGGACAACCGGAACACTACAGGTGGCACTGATCACAAGTTTTTATCCAAAGAAAATGCCATAGTTTTAATTTTTGCTCTGATCTATGCAATGCTGAAGTCCTTTGACTTAGTGACACACCTAGAGGAGGAATTCCTAATATAAAACTTTGAATGTCACAGCATGTCCCAGATTTAGATATTCTCAGGGTGATCATTTTGCACAGTTAATTCCGTGAAATCCAAAATTGGTTCACAATGTCACTTGAATATTATTTCTAATACAAAGGATTTGAATCATTCTTAAATATTAGGACCAGTTTATATCTGCCCCCAAAGTATCACATTTTCTCCAAAAAGCACTCACCATGTTAGTCTAACCATCATACAAGTGGTCCTTCTAGGAAATGTCCACAAGAAAGTCTGGAGAAACCCTACACTTGATGCCCCATTATTAATCCCAATATTGCAAACACTTACAGGGGATATATCTTATGCCAGTGGACTTATGACACTGGCATCTCATATTTTCTCTTATCAAGAACTCATAACAACCATTTCAGATAAACAGCTTTTTGACCATGGCAGATTCTTATTCAAAATTCCTCTAATTTATTTAAAATTGAGGAAGAGAGAACCAAGACTCCTAATCTCCCACTCCTTTGCCACTTGCTTGCACCTACTTCAGGTTCCTAGAGGAGAGATAAGAAAGAGGCCAGGGTGAGAAAAATGCAAGTTTTCTCTTGCTTTGTTCCCAAAACCATATAGAAAGAGTCCAACCTTGGTGGCTGAGCTGGACCACAAGAGGATGACAAGGACAACCTTTGTGCATCTGACCAAGGCTACACTAAAAGTCAGCTGTGATGGTTTTATGTGTGATATTGTTAGGCTTTATGTCCCCACCCAAATCTCATCTTGAATTGTAATCCACAGGTGTTAAGGGAGACACCTGGCAGGAGGTGATTGGATCATGGGGGTGGTTTCCCCATGCAGTTCTCACGATAGTGAGTGAGTTCTCATGAGATTTGATGGTTTTATAAGGCAGTTTTCCCTGCTCTTGCTTGCTCTTTCTCACCTGCCACCATGTAAGATGTGCCCGCTTCCCCTTCTGCCATGATTGTAAGTTTCCTGAGGCTTCCCCAGTCATGTGGAACTGTGAGTCAATGAAGCCTCTTTTCATCTCAAGCAGTTCTTTGTAGCAGTGTGAGAATGGACTAACACAATGTGTCAACTTGGCTTGGCCACAATGCCCAAATATTTAGTAAAGCATTACTTTTTATGTTTCTGTGAAGGTGTTTTTGGATGAGATTAACATTTAAATTGGTGGACTTTGAGTAAAATGGATTGCCCTCCAAATGTGGGTGAACCTCCAAGGAGTTTAAGGGCTCAATAAAACAAAAGACTGACCTCCCCTCAGCAAGAAGAAAGTCTGTCAGCAGACAGGCATCAGTCTTGAACTGAAACATCAGCTCTTCCTGGATCTACAGCCTTCTGGCCCACCCTGCAGGTTTTACATTTGCCAGACTCCAGATACACACACACACACACACAGACACACAGACACACACACACACACACACAGAGAGAGAGAGAGAGAGAGAGAGAGAGAGAGATAGAGAGAGAGAGAGAGACAGAAGGAAAACCCAAGAAACACACACAGACCCATGGAGTGGGATCCTGAGGCTGTCCCAGGGCAAAGGGACCCTTCCCAAGCAGGCATTTCACAGTCAAGTGGGTTCTACCCCCAGTGTTATGGCCTAATTATATGCTGGATCCATGTCATCTGGATGTCCAGAGCCCCCAAGATGTCTCATGCTGGAAGTGTTTTATTTGCCTCTTTAGATCCAATATCCACCTGCCTTTACCAGCACTCTGGCCAAGACACTGATCTCTGTGAGCCACATCACAGGGTTTTCTAACTTCCAGCTGGCCACCAGTTGGGTCCAGCCTCTCATGCAGAGGTTGTTGCTCTTCAGGCAGCCATCCCCATGGAGCTTCCCTGTCTTCCAGTTCTGAAAGCCTCTGCCTCTCCTTGCTCCTGTGGGGACAGAAACTGAAGCTGTTGTTTCTAACTCTAGGTACTGCATCATCCCCTGTTTTCCTGGGGCTGACTACACCTTTGTAAATAATCTCTTTTCAAAACCCTCCTTAAACTACCCCATATAAGTGTTTCATCTGTTTTCCAGCAAGACCCTGATTGACACCCACCCCATTAGGATTGTCAAATTTAGCAAAATCAAAAGACAGGATACCCAGTTATAACTGAATTTCAGATAAACAACAATTTTTTTTAGTATAAAAATTTCCCAATATTCACTGTTTATCTGAAACTCAGATTTAACTGGGCACCTTGTATTTTTATCTGGCAACCCTAGCCTTGCCATCAACTATGAAAATATTTTGGGAATCTTGGTGAACTTCAGCTTATCCCTGAAATAAATAAAGTTAATGACAGTCACAGAATATTAATACTCATGATGCAGATATGGTCCTAATTTGTAGGACTGTTCTCTGAATTGTTTAACTTCCCCTTTGTCTGTGTGTATGTGTATGCGCGCGCGCGTGTGTGTGTACGTAAGTAGAGAGAAAAAGAAAGTGTGTGAGAAAAAGTGAGAGCAAGAGAAAATAATGAGAGATAAGCCTGGAAGGGAAGATTGATGCTGGCTCATCAAGAACCTTAAATTCTGGGCAGGCAACAAGAGGCCTCTCCACACTATAAGACATTCTCAAACTCTTGTATGCATGATAAGAGTTCTGGCCCTCACTGTATTATCCACATTTCCTTACCTATCTTTCATGGTTGATTCTGATGAATTTAGCTCTCCAAGGTGTTTTCGTCTTTTTAAAAAAATCTCCTGAAATTTATATCAAAGGATGAAATTGGACCCTGGGAATCTTGCTAGTTCTACTAACTGCAAAACCACATTTGGATACTATGCCACATTATATTTGTAGAACATATTCTTGATAATAAGATGAGATAAAGAAGACTTGATTTAATTTCCCTTTTCTTATTTTTTCTTGTAAATACAAGAAAGGAAAAGGGAAAAGAAGGAATGAAGGAAAAAAGGAATGAAGGAAGGAAAAGAAGGCATTTATAATAAGTTTTAATAGCTCAAATAAGTGTGCAGAAAAAATCAAGTTTTGGCTCTTGTAATCTATGTTTAAAAATAAAAACATTATGTAATCATGAAAATAAGTGATTAGGTTTTGCAGCCTCCAGTTATTATAATTTGACTGGATATTTTTGAGATAGTCCAAGGCTTCCTGCGAGACTTCATGAAGAAAAAAATTGCCCCAAGTCTAGAAGGTGTTTGATGAAGTATTATAGTGACTGTCTTTTCAGTCTTTGACTACGGAGGCACCTATGTGGGTCTGTAAAAAAGGCTGTCACTTGAGCAATGAGCATAAGCAGCTCTCTGTGCTTTTTGAGATGGATTTGAAATTAAATCACTTAATGTTCCCATTTTCCATGGCTCTCAAATAGACACTTCAGAGATAGTTTCAACAGTGTATTTTAGGCAACAACTTCTGCTTTCAATGACTGGGCAAACATTACATTTTGCCCCTCCTAGGCCAAATCCTAGAAAGGATAGAAAACATAATAATATATTACATATCTACATAAACACATTAAAAAATAAGAAGAGGGGCTTGCAATGGACAAAAAGCTATGAGAAACACACCAACAACAGAAAGTACAGGATCACACTGAAAAGGAAGACAGGAGGGTGGGTATGCAAGACAGTGAGGCCGCAGAAAGGGAAGGCAGAATGAGGCTCAACATAGTGGAATCCAGGAGCAAGAAGCGGTACCCTTAGCTGGGATACTGCCATCGAGCTACCACACTGGGTACCCCAGACATTCCTCGCCACCCCCAGTCTTAAGCAACCCCGTTACAAATGTGAGTGCAGGAGCTCCAAGCAGATGGTCAGACCACTAGACCTTCATGAGACTGGTCACAACACCCTGTCTCGTGTGAGGTTTGTGGTTATCAGGCCCCCACGGGAAACTACCCCAGAAATGTCCTCAGAAGGCCCTTCAACCTATGCATGAGCACCAGTTTCCTTTTGTCTAAGAAGTCCAGCTTGCAATAATTTTGAATCTTTATCTATCAACATTTCTTCTTTGTGCCTCCTGGCTTTATGAAATGTAGATCAGGGTCATTTACTCAAATGTTACCCACAACTATGCCAAATACAGAGCCAGCTGGCAACTACTACAAACCTTTCTCCAGGTTCATTTGGAGGCAGGAAGCAGTGCTCTTTGAGCCAGGTTGAACTAGCTGTCAGTCCATCTTACTTGTCAACATTTTTGTTTAATCTGCTTACTAGCTGTGTGACTTGAACCAGCCACTTGGTCACTCGGAGCCTCAGTGTCCTCTTCCTACCTCAAGGATTGATATGAGGATAAAATAGGATAATATGCTTTGCACAGTCATTGGAATATAGGAGGAGATCAATAAACGTTCAGTTGTTATTACTATTTTGAGCATTTGGGGTACTCAATGGTTTTCCTGGAAGTTAGTCTTCCTGAAGCCCTCGTGGCCCATGTCTTACTTCTGTCATATACCTTGGCTGTGCCCCTTCTTCTAGCTTTTCCTTATATACTCTAGAGTAGAATTTATCTGAAAGCATCATGTACAGGCACATTTCTTTCTGGAGGTGACATATTCTTGGATTGTAATAATTTCAGCTTTAAAGTCTCCATGTTTTCTTATGTCATATCACCAGTTAGATTTTCTAGCCACAGGATTGTATCCATTTTTGGGGAATGTTTTGGAAATCTGCCTTCCAAAGTCTAGAACCCATTTTCTTACCACCCTTAACATTTCGTTTATGAATCCTGGGGTAAAACAGTCACTTTATGCAAAGCTTTTATCGCTTCCATTTTACCAATTAGATTTTTTTTGTTGGTGGTCATAATCAGTTCCAGAATAATCTTTCTTCCTTTGTGGCTTCCCCTGCCTGGCTAGGAGTGGAAGTTGTCAGCAGGGCACTGTAGGAATATGCCCTGTTTTCAGCAGAATGAGGCTTGTGCAAAATGCTGGAGAGCTGACACTCTAGCCCCAGCGCCAGCCCCAGTCCCACTGCTAAAACTCCGAAAACAATTGTTCTTCTCACATTTTAGTCTCACCAGAATAGTCTCCACTGTGTTTCTCCACATGGATCCATGAGTTTCTGGGTCATCTTCTATAGTGTGATTCTGTCTGTCTTTCTTCTGAACACAGCGTCCTTCTAGTTGTATTTCAGTTGATTTATTTACCAGAGCTGAGTGTATTTTATAAGACTCTTGTTCCCTCTTTACATTAAAATTTTAGGTCATCTTGATTTTCCCTGAGTTTTATTCCTCCCTGCCTTGGTCAAGGCACAGTCTAGCTCCCTCTTTAAGCAAGTCCTTATGAAACACTTTTCTCTTTTTCTTCATGAAATGCCCTCCATCCCCAGCCAGGAATCCCTGCTGTGTCGTCAAAGGTCACAGTCCAGGAAAAAGAATAAAATGCCTTCTTCTTGCTGGTGGCTGGAGTCAGCTGTTCACAGCCCACATGATCCAGTTATTCCTTAGGTATGACAGGTGGAAGAAGTAAAAGTGCTGAGTTTTCAAGCCCTTCAGTTCCTTTTTTTTTTTTTTTTTTTTTTTTGACGGAGTCTCACTCTGTTGCCAGGCTGGAGTGCAGCGGCACGATCTTAGCTCACTGCAACCTCCACCTCACGGGTTCAAGTGATTCTCCTGCCTCAGCCTCCTGAGTAGCTGGGACTACAGGCTCGTGCCACCACGCCCAGCTAATTTTTGTATTTTTAGTAAAGACAGGGTTTCACCATGTTGGCCAGGATGGTCTCAATCTCTTGACCTCTTGATCCGCCCGCCTTGTCCTCCCAAAGTACTAGGATTACAGGCATGAACCATGGCCCCTGGCCAAGCCCTTCAGTTCTTTAACTGAGATTTCAGACCCCAAGGCAACATTCCAAGTCAACTCCGAAAGGATCCACGTGAATCTGCAGAACGAGGAGCAGCTTGTTTTTTCTGGCAAACTCTCAATGAAATCAGCCTCAGCAGATGTTAATGGGCCCACATATTGCCTCAGCATTCAACATTCCCCTGTACACCAATGGCTTCTTAATGTGAGCACCTATAAGTCTTTGCCTGAGAACTTTCATCAGTCCATGTGGGAACAAGCAAGAAGTGTTAGGGACCCCCAAGAGCAGCCGTCAACCAATAACAGATGAAAACTCCAACTTTCCTGCCCTTCAGGTGGCACATTTCGGCAGCCTATCCCACACTGTTTCCCAAAGACCCTCCGTCAGCCTCACCCCCAATTAACCACAGTGGTAACTTGCTCAGCAAGAATAACTTTCCTTGCCTCTCTGTCTTCTTTGCTTCTTTACACTCCCAAATAAACAACTGCATTCACATAAGTTTGAGGGTCTGCTTCTGCAGAACCCAGACAAAGACACAAGCTGACATGTGTTATCTGTTCATGTGTACCTTGGTTCATAGCAAGAAAGTTGGAACCATGGTTGTATACTGTATTAATTTCCTATTGCTGCTGTAACAAATTACCATAAACTAATTGGCTTAAAACAACATAAATTTATTGTTCTGTAGCTCAGAGTTCTCACTGGGCTAAACTCAAAGTATTGGCAGGGCTGTTTTTGTTCCTGGAGGCCTAAGGGAAGAATGCATGTCCTTGCCTTCTCCAGCTTTTAGGGGCCACATGCATTCCTTGGCTTGTGATCCCTTCCCCCTTCTTCAAAGTCAGCAGCACAGCATATTCAAATCTCTCTTTGTTGCTCTTGCCTCCTTCTTATAAGGAGTTGTGATCATGTTGGGTTTATCCAGATAATCCCGGATAATTTTCCTATTCAGAGATACTTAAATTAATCATACCTGTAAAGTCCCCTTTGCCATAGAAGATAATATATTCTCAGATTTCAGGAATCAGGACATGGATTTGGGGGGAGGGGTTGATATTTTGCTATCAACGATATTCAAAGGTCCAAATTACAACTGTGAAACTGGATCTATTGCCAGCATTTACTCTGCATGGTCCATGTGGAATGTGGATTAGTACCCCAGATCCAGGTCTTCTCCCAAATTCCTCTCCACAAGGGGCAAGCGGGCACTGTATTCCAGCTTGCCCGGAATAAGGCTGGCCTAGCTTGCTGAGAGTATGCTGATTACACTTGTCTTCTGAGGGCTGGTTTTCCCACCTATAAAATGAAAATATTTCAATCTATCTTCCAGGGGTGTTAAAAGGTTTAAATGAGATAACAAAGTTAAAATTGCTTATTAAATTATTTTTGTCTCTTGAGGTTATATATTATTTTGACTAAGTCTACACTTCTTATGTAGTGGTAAAAAAAAATTAAGTATATAATTTAAGGCTCAGTAAATACATCTTTGCCTCAATTAGCCATTTTAGGCATTAGGGATACTGAGATTTCCTGTCTAATTACCACACTCTGTTCTGCAGCAGCCTCTCCAGAGGACCCAAAGACAATTCCCTCTTCCTGATCAGATGACCTCTTGTCTCTCCTTCCAGGGAGGAATTAACTTCATTATCTGAATGAGGAACTTAAAGCCATGGGGACTTATGTGCAGCTAATCACATGGCATGAAAGAATAGAGATTCAGTCAGGATCTACATGCATGGGAAGGGATGCTACCCAGATTAAATAGATTGTTCCCCTCAGCATTTCAGGGTCTTCTCTAGTGACTGTGTGGCAGAGGACACAGATTTACTCCTCTCTCTGGTCCAGGGCACAGAACTGGTACCAACAAGCAGAAGTTGCTGGAAGGTAGCTTTCAGATCATTCCAAGGAAGGATTTTCTGGCATGTAAGTCTGTCTTATAATGAAGTGCTTCCTTTGGAAAGTAGAGCTTGGCCATACACATTGCTCAAGCTGGTGGCTCAGCAGGTATCTTAATCTATTTTGCATCACTATAAAAGAATACCCAAGGCTGCATAATTTATAAAGAAAAGAGGTTTATTTGGCTCAGAGTTCTGCAGGCTGTTACAGGCATGGCACCAACATCTGCTTGGCTTCTGGTGAGGACCTCAGGAACGTTACAATCATGGTGGAAGGTGAAGGGGGAGCCAGCGAACCACGTAGCAAGACAGAGAGTGGGGAGGTGTCGCACCCTTTGTAAACAACCAGATTTTGCAAGAACTCACTCATTACCACAAGGAGGGCACCAAGAAATTCATGAGGGATCTGCCCCCATGACCCAGACACTTCCCACTAGGCCCCACTTCCAACACTGGGGATCATATTTCAACATGACATTTGGAGGGGACAAACATCCAAATCAAACTATATCATTCTTCCCCTGGGGCCCAAAATCTTATATTCTTCTCACTTTGCAAAATACAATCATCCCTTCTCAATAGTTTTCCAAAGACTTTAACTTTTTCCAGCATCAAATGCTGGATGTCTAAGGTCCAAAGTCTCGTCTCAGAATCAAGGTAAGTTCCTTCTACCTATGAGCTTGTACAGTAAAAAAACAAGCTATTTACTTTCAAGATACAATGGTGGAACAGAAATCGGGTAAATATCCCCATTTTGAATGGGAGAAGTTGGCCAGATAAAAGGGGCAATAAGCCCCATACAAGTCCAAAACTCAGCAGGGCAGACACTAAACCTTAAAGCTCCAAAATAATCTCCCTTGACTCCATGTCCTGCATCTGGGGCACACTGGTGCAAAAGGCGAGCTCCCAAAGCTTTGGGCAGCCCTGCCTCTGTAGCTGCAGGGTGCAGAGACTGTGGTTGCTCTCACAGGTTGGAGTTGAGTGCCTGTGGCTTTTCTAGGATCAGAATAAAAGCTGCTGGTGGCTCTACCATTTTTGAGTCTGCAGGACAATGGCTCCCTTCCCACAGCTCCACTAGGCAGTGCCCTGGTGAGGATTCTGTGTGGGGGCTCCAACCCTACTGTAGGCTTCTTCCTGGGCAGCCAGGCTTTCTCATACATACTCTGGAATTTACATAAAAACTGCCAACCCTACTTCATTCTTATATTCTGTGCACCTATAGACTTACCACCACATGGAATCCACCAAGGATTACTCTCCAAAGTGGCAGCCTGAGCTGTGCCTAAGGCCCTTTGAACTGCAGCTGGAGCAGCAGGGATAGGGAGGAAAGCCTCCTAAAGTGGCTCAGGGCAACGGCACCCAGGGCCTGGCCCTTGGAAGCCATTCAGTCCACCTAAGCCTCTGGGCCTATGATGGGAAGGGCTGCCTCCAAGATTTCTGAAATGCCTTTGAGGCCTTTTCCTCACTGTCTTGGATATTAGCACTTGGCTCCCTTTTAGTTACACTGATCTTTCCAGCAAGTGGTTGCTCCACAGACTGCTTGAATTCCTCTCCTGAAAATGTTTTTTCCTTCTCTATCACATGGCCAGTCTGCAAATTTTCCAAATTTTTATATTCTCCTTCTCTTTTAACTTTAAGTTCAACTTTAACTCATTTATTTGCTCCTGTATCTGCTTGTAGGCCATTAGAAGCAGCCAGATCACGTCTTGAATCCTTTGCCATTTAGCAATTTCTTCCACCTGATACCCTAGGTCAGGGGTCCCCACCCACAGGCCACAAACCAGTACCAGTCCATGGCCTGTTAGGAACTGAAGGGCAGGAAAGCTGGAGTTTTCATCTGTTATTGGTTGATGGCTGCTCTTGGGGGTCCCTAACACTTCTTTCTTATTCCCACATGGACTGATCAAAGTCCTCAGGCAAAGAGTTGCAGGTATTGTTCATGTGATTAAGTTGCATTATATGCCATGGTTGACTCTAAGAAAGGAAGATTATTCAAGTGGGTCTGACCTAATCTCATGAATCCTTTAAATCTGGGTCTTGAGATTAGAGACAGGGGATATAAGAGACCCAATATATTAATATAAGAGGGAATCATTGCAAGGGACAGTCTCTACTGCCTACCTGAAGATGAAGGGGTCATATGGCATGCAGTGGGCAGCTGGCCTCTAGGAGCTGAGAACAAGTACTGGTCAACAGCTAGCAAGAAGATGGAGACCTCAGTCCTGTAACTGAGGAACTAGACTCTGCCAATGAGTTCAATAAGAATGAGCTTGGATTTCTGCCCACCCCTCCCCCCGGCCCCAAAACCTCCAGATAAGAAGGACCCCTTAAATGTGGGACCTGAGCAGGGAACTCTGTCAAGATGGGCCAGGAATTTTGACCTACATAACCATAAGCTAACAAATGGATATTACTAGGTTGGTACAAATTGATGGCGGTTTTTGCCATTAAAAGTAATGGCAAGAACTGCAATCACTTTTTCACCAACCTAAATATTTTAAATCCTTCAGTTTGTGGTAATTTGTTATGCAGCCATAGCAAACTGGTACACTGACCCATAAAGCAATTCTAGACCTGTTTGCGCTTGTTCTCACCAATGGTCACCAATGACTATCATGGAGCAGCCATTACCACTATAAGGAGAACCAAGCAGGAAGAAAAGCCTTGGGTATGAGGCAGGATTAGGGGATTGAAACCAAGAGAAAGGGGAGGCACAGTAAGGCTGCACTGGCTAATTGGATGAAACAGCTGCACAAGCAGAGGAACCACTCGGAACCCAAAGCAGTCATGGGAAAGCTTGCAGCAGCCTGGTGGGGTGAGTCAGGAAAGGGGGCTTCTTTCTTAAGAGCAGGAACTATGCTTGAGATTACTGTTTGAAGGAAGAGACATGAATACAGGCCTTTTATGAGAAAATATACCACTGGGATGACTCAAGGAGCTGAAATTTTTGAGATGAGTACAGCAATAAGAAGGTAATAGCTAACCTAAAGGAGAGAAAGATAAAGAAGGGGAGGAGGAGGAGAAGAAGGAGAGGGAAAGAGGGCTATAAGGAAAACAAAAAAGAAAGAAATATCCACAATAAAAATGCCCATACAGGGCCAGGCATGGTGGCTCATGCCTGTAATCCCAGCACTTTGGGAGGTCGAGGCAGGTGGATCACAAGGTCAAGAGATCGAGACCATCCTGGCCAACCAACATGTTGAAACCCCATCTCTACTAAAAATACAAAAATTAGCTGGGCGTAGTGGTACATGCCTGTAGTCCCAGCTACTCGGGAGGCTGAGGCAGGAGAGTCGCTTGAACCCAGCAGGCAGAGGTTGCAGTGAGCCGAGGTCGCACCACTGCACTCCAGCCCGGTTCACAGAGTGAGACTCCATCTTAAAAAATAAATAAATAAATAAAAATAAAAGCCTGTATCGAAGTCTTTAAGCAATTTCTATTAATTTGTGTGTTTGGGAAGCAATTCAAAATAACACAAATACCTTTTGTTAAACCCAATTGCTAGTATACAAATTTTTGTCACAGCATACTAAATTAAAACATCTCTTAACACCACAAAAAAAAAGTACCTTTCTGCTTTAAATAAATTACCTTTGTAGAGCAGTGGTTATCTTATTCCATAACAGTCAACAAATCCACCATGTTGGTGAATTAACACATTTTCCCCTTATTAGAATGAAAGATCCCAAAGACGTGAAAGAAGAAGGTATTAAAAAGGTGGTCTCCTTAGAATCTCTCAAATACAAGTTTTCCCCAGTATTAAACAACAAAACGTCACTTAGGTCAGGATTTCTAGAAATAGAACCTGAGACAGGACTTTCAAGGTACACAATTTATTGAAGGAAGCTCTTCAGGAGAAGGGGAACAGGATGGAATGAGAAAGCAGCTAATCAAGGATGTGGTCTCAGATGGATACCAGCCTCAGTCTTGTCCCAAAAATGGGCTGGGAGCTAGCCTTTTGTAGCCCTATAGAGGTTAGTTATGCTGCCTTTTGGGACTGCGATGCAAAACCTCAGGTTCAGCCAAAGGCAATTCTCTCGAGCCACTCACAGGAGCTGGGGGAGGAGTGCGAAAGCAGGTAAAGGAAATCTGAGTGGGGTCTCACTCCAACTGTGAGCAGAGTTTGAATCTTTTCCAAGGAGGTTCCTCAGCCTCAAGATAAATCAGAGGGTAGAGACAAGGGGGTATCCAATTCCATATGCCAGAAGCATACAGGTATCCAGCCCTAGCAAAACACCTGTGACACCAGTTTTAGACCTGATCTTTGATTGTTCCCCCTTCCTGATGGCCACAGTCATCACAGTTCTGGCCCTGACTTTTATGCATTCCTGTTAACTCCCAGTCCTCTCTTTAACCTTGGCTTAGAGTCTCTTGGCCTCCAGGCTCCTCCATGGCAGGCACTATATCCTGGTGAGTCCTCGTCTCTGCTGGGATCTGGTTTCAAGAGACTGTAAGAATCTTTAGGCTTAGGAAAGAAATTACAGAACATTTGAACTTGAGGGACCTTCAGAGTCTCACGTAGTCTAACTTGTTATTCACAGTGGGGAAGGACCTTGCTACATGCTGGTTTAGTCTCTTGCCATAGAGTCCAAGAATTTTGTAAGCGCAGACCAGTTCAGATGTCCACTCCTAGTCTAAGTACTTGTTGTCATAGTTTTAAGGTACATGGAGCAGCCTTGTCCAGGCAGGGACTGTGGGTAGAGCGAACATCCTCCTCTGACCCAAAGGCAGCCTATCCATTGTCAAGCCAAGAGCCAATCAAATTTCCTTCTTCAAAGATATGAACTGAGATATATATAGAGAGATTATGGTTAGCAAAAATGAATACTCCCAGCACTCCAAAGAGATTATGGTGAAACGAGGGACCAGAGGAGGTCACAGCAATATTTACAAGTCGGGTACATTTATAGCTTAAGGGGTATTCATAGAAAAACATTTATAATTATGGAGGCAATCATGAAAAATTTATGCAAGTTTCTGTTTGCTTTTACTTACCCAGATAGCAGAAAACTGGGTTCCTGGGTCCCCAGATGGGCATTTTGGTTAGGTCTTTTAAATATCCTGCTACTTCCAAATGACAATTAACCAGTTTCTCAATTTCAAAAAATCTAGCCTGCCTGTGAATTGAGTGAGGAATGGTGGAATTTGTCTAAGGAACTCAACAGTTTAATGCATTTTGCCATGGAGATTACAGCTATTGCAGCATGGGGACAGGGCTGGCTTGAAAAAAGATGAGCCCTCATTCAGCATTCTGTTCAGGCAGCTGCCCATTATCCAGGGGGTGGATGATCCAGTTTGGGGATTTTTCATGCCTCTGGCTTCTCCTCCCTTCTACTGTCTGCCCTTTGGCCACATTACAGATCAAATTAGCATGTCTTTGAGAGGATAGAAGGGGAAGGGACAGGTAGAATTCAAATTGGTCAATTTTGTAGCTTGTTCGCTGCTCTAATACATGAGATCAAAACCAAAGGCTAACGTGGGGTTTTGGATTATCAGTGGATTATATTTAATCTATACCAGACCTCCCCTCCATTACTAGAGAAATTGAAGTCTGATGGGGACTCTGTATTTCATATGGATGCCAGAGCTCAGCACATAGAGGCTTGTCCAGAATCTCAAACACATACATGTTAGAAGTTTGGAGCTGGAAGGGGACTTAGAGATGATCCAGCCTTGGAAAATCGAAGCTCAGAAATCTGAAGCAATGTGCTCAAGGTCATACCATGAGATGGTTGCCAGTAGTTAGTGAACAACTTGAGAGGAGACCTGAAACCAGTCAATTTTAAAATGACACAACTGACAGGTTAATAAGTGAGATATTAATTACATGTGCTCCTTCATGACCCCTCATGGCTTCTTGTTGGGACTCTCCACCAAATGGAAACTAAAATCAGGATCATCCATTGCGGCAGACATCCCCCCAGCACTGAGAGCAGAGACTCCTAACCCTAAAGTTGCTGAAGAACACAGCTCTGAGTTTGAGACTAGACAGACTTGATGCAAAGAGGTAGCAAGAGACAGGTTTTCCTTTTGCCTGAGGAGAGAAGAGTTTAAAGATCAAGAATGAGGAGTGATACATTCCATCATACACACACAGAGGTTGTCATCATCATCATCATCATCATCATCATCATTATCATCATCATCATCAAAGGAAAGAGCAAGAAATGGGAGAGGGTTCCTCATGAGGGTTGGGGACAGCTGAGAGAGAAGAGGAAGGCCTTTGCTTCTCTTCCAGAGGTTTCTGACAGTGGCAATCTCATGGAACTACCTCATTGGAGCCAGCAGAGTGTTAGAGAGCTGGTACAGGAGAGGTACAGGAGGCAGGCATCAGGCTGTCTTCAGCCCCCAAGTGGTGTGGAGGAGACTCTGCAGGTCCCACATAGCCAGCAGAAAGAGTCAGCATGCTCTTGAAAGTTGCCAGATGAGTGAGGTAAATTCAGGAAGACAAGGCCGGGCGCGGTGGCTCAAGCCTGTAATCCCAGCACTTTGGGAGGCCGAGACGGGCGGATCACGAGGTCAGGAGATCGAGACCATCCTGGCTAACACGGTGAAACCCCGTCTCTACTAAAAAATAAAAAAAATAAAAAATTAGCCGGGCAAGGTGGCAGGCGCCTGTAGTCCCAGCTACTCGGGAGGCTGAGGCAGGAGAATGGCCGGAACCCGGGAGGCTGAGCTTGCAGTGAGCTGAGATCCGGCCACTGCACTCCAGCCCGGGCGACAGAGCGAGACTCCGTCTCAAAAAAAAAAAAAAAAAAAAAAAAAAAAAAAAAAATTCAGGAAGACAAACACCAAAAAAGGATGCAGCTTATATGGTGGTTGGGATAGGTAGAGGAAGGGAAGCATGACTGATTTGATTCTAAGAGAACTTTTTGGAAACCAGACCACCCACTTGCCACACCCAGCATGTGAATTACATGAGCAACACTCCTCAGCAGACTGCCCACGTCCAGTCCACCCGCACAGAGAAGGTGGTTACCACCCTGCATGCAGACACCCAAAGTAGAAGAGGGCAAGGTGGCTGCTCCCTCCCACACATTCAATCACGAAGACCTCCAGTCCCTCCCACACATCCAGTCACGAAGACCTCCAGTCGCCACCTGCTCCTCAGACTAAGTTAGGACAAAACAGGGGGAGAGGCAAGAAATCCCACAGTCATTTTGGGCTAGACTGCGACCAAATTGCAAATTGCAGATCCTAAGTTAACCCTAACAATGACTGGAGTCATTACACAAACTGGATGATGTTTCCTGCCACCCAGTAGAACTGGGGCTTATATTCCATGGGGAGAAAGAAAACTAGTTTCGTCACTGTACTTGGTGTCTGGGGGGCTGCTTTAACTGCGAAATTCCATATCCAAGACAGTCCTTTATGGGAGAGCAGTCCTCTATTTCCTGAAAATCAAGTAAGAGAGGCAGAACCCCACACGCAACCTCCAGGGACAAACCGGTAGGAGGAAACGAATATTCAGTAAGCACCTGTTATGTCCCCGTCCTGCAGTAAACACCTTCGCCATCCTTCGCGTCGTTTCTATCTGTAATGTCTCTGCAAAGAGG
Source organism: Theropithecus gelada (assembly GCF_003255815.1). NCBI lineage: Eukaryota > Metazoa > Chordata > Mammalia > Primates > Cercopithecidae > Theropithecus > Theropithecus gelada. Next base: position 99,568,206 of record NC_037669.1, read on the forward strand.
AAGCGCTCATCTTTGTTTTAGGGAAATGCAGCTAGGACCTAAGAGCTACATTTACATCGGTCTCAGTGATGCCAAAGCCCTTTCCTCTTCCGCCAAGCTGCCTCGGGGCAGAACTCAGGCTGAGAAACATCCTCAACCCCAGCCTCATTCCTCCCTCCGCACACTCCCGCCCTGAGTGCTTTAAGAGTAGGACAGTCAGCAGCTGAGCACACAAATGCAGCCCTGTCTGGGAACAGGGAGTCCAAGGGGATGCAGCGGTGGCCTTTGGAGGGGTCAGTGACAGCTGTGTAATCGGGGAAGCACCTTGTCCAATTGGAAGCCCACCCTCCCTTTGAACTATGCGCAGCTCCCCCCCCCCCCCCCCCTCCTGCTCCCTCCTCCCAGGCTCTGGGTTGAGTTTTTTCCTTGGCAAATCACACCATTCCGTTGGGAGGGCGGCTTGCTGAGTTTGGCAGTGTTGACACAGCAGTCTCTGGACACGTTCCGGGAAAGCAGGCTACAGCATGTGAGATGAATTTTCTCCTGAACTGTGTGGTTTCCAATGTGTTAGAAAAACGAACTTGGAGAAGTCTGTTTGGCGTGTGTGCATGTGTAGACCCCACTTCCGGAGTCGAAAATGCTGTTGGCCTTCGCCCTTGTTACTTAAAAACAAAAAAAAAGAAAAAGAAAAAAGAAAAAAAAGTCCGTCCTCCCAACGTCTGGTTCCCTGAAACCTGAGGCAGCGTGGACAATGGGAGCTCTTTCAAGTCGCAGCCCCAGGGGCCACGTGACTGCGCCTTTGTCCCGGGAGTGGAGGCAAGTGGAAGCTGCCTGGGTGTCTGGACATTGGAGCCCTTTCAGTGTTGCTGAGCTGCTGGGCCTCACCTCTCCACCGCCTGCCTCCAGGCCCTTGGCTACCCCTCTTCCTCCCAAACATCCAGTTCCTGTTCCCAAAATAACTGCCCACAGGAAACTGCCTCGAGGTGGAGTCTCTGCAGTGGGTGAATTCTTAGCGCCTCTGCAGGGATCTCGGGACCTGGTAGGGCCAGTGAAGAGAGCAGACTGCCTATCACTGCTACAGTTCACAAGCTGTGATGCCGGGAGGGCCGGCAACACCCACTCTTCATGCTCCTCCCATCCCATAACTTCTGTTTTTCCCATAAAAGCACGGCCAGGTAGCAGCCAAGTCTGACTCCTTTCACTGCTTTTCCATCCTTCAGGAAAGGTGTTCAAGTACTTTTGACCTTCCGATGCACTGGCCAGTAATGCCTTGTTTCTCCACAGGGCCTGTGGCTACCTGGCCACAGGGCAGTGAAAGCACTCCGGCTGGAAACTACTGCTCCCTCACCTCCCATCTTCCCATGAAACAAGCCAAAGAAGCCCCCTTTGTTGCAGAAGAGAGAGGTCCCTGCTCCTCCTTGCCAGAGAGAGAGGAGGCAGAGCTGACTCTGGAATCAGAGTCCCGGAGGGGAGTCATCCTCGGCACTCTAAGTGATAGGGCGCGCATGAGGGGGTCGCTCATCTAGATTTCATCAGTGTAGTTAAAGTAGGTGTTATCCAATTCTCTAAGCCAGTGATTCTCAACCCCAGCAGCAGCACACCGGGATCACTGGGGACCTTTCACTACTTCTTTACCCAAGCAACCTCCAAACCAAGAAAATAAGAACCTCCAGGGGGTAGTACCAGGCACTTGTATTTTAAAAAAACCCCCAGATGGTTCCAGCATGCAACCAAGTTTGAGAACCACTGGCTTAACAGTCCTTCTCAAACTCATATATATGTGAACCACCTGGGATCTTGTTAAAAAAATAAGTTCTGATTCAGCCTGAGATTCTGGAGGCCTAACAAGGAGTGCTGACTCCGCTGGTCTATGGATCACACTTCAAGTAGCCAAGCCTAAGAGTCTGTAATGATACCCTGTCCCTCTCCCTGGTTGAATGGGCAGAAACAACAAGGAGATAGGATGGGAGGGTCTATAGAGGCTTGTGGACTTCTAGGTCTTGAAGGGATTGCTGAGATAGAAGTCACATCCATGCCTTTGGGAAATCTCTTCAATGGTGGTCAGTGGGATTGTGTCTGAATTCAGGATAGAGTAAAATACAAACTTCACCCTTCAAAGCTGGATGAGAGAAATGACATGGGAGGAAATCACCTCCTGTCTTCCAGCTCTTGGCCTGACGCTAAGGATAGTGACGGTCTTACGCTGACACACAGAGTGACATAAAGCCCTATTTGGGATTGTCAAAAACCATCTGGCCTGAAGAGGGCCATGGGATCTCAGGGACCTCAGGCAATGAGGGGGATGAGGCAAATGTGGTTCCTCCTCTCAGGGTGTCTCAGTGTTTCACATACAGCTGACGTGCTCTGCCTACAACAGGGAAATCCTTTTTGTTGCCTATTTCCTTTCTGATTCAGAGCTAGTCAGTGCCTTCAAAAGTACAAATAACATCAGAGCCTCACAACAGGTTTCTCAGAGTTACACAGCCACAAAATCCAGAGCCTTTGAGCCACAGTAACAGACCCTCTGGTCTAAAGGCCCAAAGCAATAAGGCACTGACACAGGTGGGATTTGAGACTCATAGTTCTCCCCAAGCCTCATTTTCTCATTGGTAAGATGGGCGTAACAAAAGTATATACCTTTTCAGATTATATGAAAATTAAGTAGTGTGTGTAAAGCACATTGCACAACAGTTGGTAAATAGTAAATGCTCAATAAATGCTAGCTGCTGTAATAATAATTATTATTATTAAAAGAATATTCATCTCATAGAATGTGAAAGCTAGCATAATGCTTAGCACATAGAAGATGTGCAATAAACACTTGCAAAATCTAAGCCAAAGATAAGTTTTTCTTTTATGCTCCCTTTTGCTTTCTTAGGGTATCTATCAGCCTTTAGTTGGTTTCCATCTTCCTGCCCCTTCTTTAATCATCCTGCAAATGCAGAGAAGGTTTAGAACGCAAATTCTCCCTGGAAGAAGTGTGACAACTGCCTGCTTTACAGAAAAGAGCTCTTCCTGGTGGGGGGCGGGGGGAGGAGGAAAGGATAGGACTTGGGAAAGGAGCTCTTATTTACAGAGACCCTGTAAGTGAAGAGCGCAATACCAGGTGCTTTATAGACATTACCTCAGTCAATGCCAGAGTCCTTTCCTCCTTACATACAAAGGAAGGGGCAGCATCTTCTTAAGCGGAAATACCTCCCTTTGCATGGTAACACTCTGCACACATCCATGCTCTCAGAGTATGGTTTGAGGAATCATTTCTTCATCACTGAAAGTTTCTGCCTTTGTTGGAAAACACATCTTTCCCTCTTAAGTCTTGGAGGACTAAGTCTCGAGGAGTAAGTCCAGTAGGCTCAGAGTGTCTCTCTGAATTTAAATACAAAGGAAGGCGTCTATGGAAAGGTTGGAGCTAGGCCGGAGCCATGGCTCTGGAATGTGACAGCACAGGGCATAAGGAATTGCAGTGTTCCCTGTTGGAGTTCTCCTTCCTGATAACCGTGTGTAGGAGGGATCTGCTTTCTGCCAAGCGTGGTCTCTGCATGTCTGGAGACATTTGGGGATGGGAAGTAGTGGGGCAGGCCTTCTGAAGACCACAGAACCACATGGGAGGAAAGCATCTGTGATGGCTCATTTTATCTCAATCTGACTTGGTTAAGGAATGCCCAGATAGCTTTGGGGTTTGCCTGTGAGTGTTTTAGGAAGAAATGAGCATTTTTATCAGTAGACTGAGTAAAGAAGATTCCCCTCACCAATGTGCCATCATCCAGTCCATCGAGGGCCCTGCTAGGACAGAAAGGCAGAGGAAGTCTGAATTTGCTCTTCGCTTAGGCTGAGACTTCCATCTTCTCCTTCCCTCAGACATCAGTGCCCCTAGTTTTTGAGTCTTCTCACTCAGATTGGGATGTATGCCACTGGCTCTCTTGGTTCTCAGGCCTTTGAGTCTGGACTGGACCTATGTGACCTGGGCTTCTAGTTTGCAAATAGCAGATTGTGGAACTCCTCAGCCTTCATAATGGCATGAGACAATCCTTCCTAATATGTCTTTTTCTGTATATCTAGATATAGTCTATTGGTCCTAGTTCTCTAGAGAACCCTGACTACTACTCCATCTGCATGGTGGGTCATGCTTGGCCTTGATTATTAGAAGCAGAATGATGTGGAGTGATTATTAGAAGCAGAGTGATGCGAAGTACAGTGTAGTGGCTGGCCCTGGGTCTGGCCCCACCCAGCCCCATGGATTCATGTGATCGCTGGAAGAAAGAGTGCTATGTGGGAAAATGGAAAGGGCTGTCGAATGAAGAGTGGCGAAGTGCTGGAGCACGAGCAGCCCAGCTCTGGCTGTCCTTGGTCTCCATGTGAGGCAGAGTGGAGAGGTGCCTTCATCTTCTCCATGTTGCCATAGGCCATTATGCATTTTGTCATATGGAAGGCTCTAGCACTTTCTCTGGCTAGGGTGGCAGCTATCAGCGTGGGGCAGAAGCAAAACCTGGAAGAGGTGGCCATGCCCAGCAAGCATGGCAGTGCACAGGACAGGCTGCAGTGCCCAGTAGGAGAGAAGGAAGAAGGTGCCCACTATGCAGAGAAGGACCCACTGGAAGTGAGAGTGGTGACCAGGAAAACCCCAGTGACCAGTGAGAGGAAAGAAGAGCAGTGCCCTGCAGAGGCGCAGCCTGGACCATAAGCCAGAGAAAGAGACAAAGGAGCCTGGGGGAACGTTGTGTGGCAGCTGAATGGACTTGGGCTCGAGCTCCCAAAAGACACCAATAAATATAATATGGGGAGGCTTTGACAGGAGCTGAACTCCTGTCATGGCTGGTGGTAGGTGGAGTGATTTCTGCTGAAGTCTCATTTTTAACCCTGGGGTTCCTGGAATGCCGAAATATTTGTCAATACCCTAATATCATTGGGATGAAGCCTCTTTTCTGTACATGGCTGTGAGCACAGCACTCACGCCTTCATCCTCCCCACCCCCTCCCTCCCTCTCTCCTTTATCTCTTTGGAATTTTTTTTTTTTTTTTTTTGAGGTGGAGTCTCGCTCTGTCGCCCAGGCTGGAGTGCACTGGCGGGATCTCAGCTCACTGCAAGCTCCGCCTCCCAGGTTTACGCCATTCTCCTGCCTCAGCCTCCCGAGTAGCTGGGACTACAGGCGCCCGCCACCTCACCCGGCTAGATTTTTGTATTTTTTAGTAGAGACGGGGTTTCACCGTGTTAGCCAGGATGGTCTCGATCTCCTGACCTCGTGATCCGCCCGTCTCGGCCTCCCAAAGTGCTGGGATTACAGGCTTGAGCCACCGCGCCCGGCCTATCTCTTTGGATTTTTGTCTGCCTCTGTCACCATCCCTCCATCTCCGTTGTCTGTCCCTCTCATCCCTGCCTCTATCCTGTTCACCCTATTTCCCATTCCCTACACTATTGCCTGACTCATGGTAGGCATTTAACAATTTTTTAAACTTCATATTATGGAAAATTTCAAACATACACAAAAGTTATGGAATGCTATAAGGAACCACCATGTTCCCATCACCCAGTTTTAATAATCTTTCATTGACATCCTCACCCACCCCTCCCTGCATGTTATTTTGAAACAAGCTCAGGCATTGTATCATTTTACCCCTAAACATTTCAGAAAGTGTCTCTAAAAGATAATGGCTCGATTAAAACATAACAATACCTTTAACACACTCAATAGTTAGGAATAATTTCTTGCTATTATCAAACACTGAATCAGTGCTTCAGATTTATTCAACTGACTCCACTTCTTTTTTTTTTTTTACAGTTTGTTCATTCAGATGAGCATCTAAATAAGATTCATACATTGTGTTGTGTTAATAAGTCTTGTTAGGCTATCATCACCAAATATTTTTTGGCTGACCACATCTCTTTCTGTTTCTCTGTGTCTTTCTATTTTTCTGTCTTCCCTTCCATAAACATCTTGGTTTCTGCAGCCTTGGTTTCTGTCTGTCTAGGTCTGTTTCTGTGTAACTTTATCTCTCTGCGAATATTTTTCTGTCTGTCTGTGCCTTTATCTGTATCTTACTCTCCTTTCTCTCTCTCTCTTTTTCTCTCTCCCTCCTTCCCAAGTCCTGTCTGTCTTTGGGTCTCACATGCGCGCGCACACACACACATATACATGCACAGCCAGGATATCCTGTAAGGGAGTCCTGCACACACCTGTGGCTGAAAGTGTATGAACTTGGAGCTGAAGAAATAAACAAGGTCCCTAGCTTAAACATGAGTGCAGCTTTATCGAAGCGTCTTCTGCTTTTTGTGCTATATCCCTTCCACTGGCTTTCTTAAGACTCTCTTGTTATTGAGTCCTCCTTCAATAACCGGCACATAAGAGACAGGACCAAAACAAATTAACAAATATGATGGCTGAATGTCCTGCACAGATGTCCATGGTGTTTGTTACTTTATCTGTTGTTCCAAGTAAAATTCCTGAAGGATCACAGCTTGGTGAATTCTTAAAACACTGTCTGTAAAGAAAGCTGCTGAAATAGAATGCTTGTCAACTAAGTGCTACTTCACATCAATCACAGGGATGGCTCTGAGTTTTGAAAGAAATCTTTTACAAAGTCTTAAATTATTTGTTAGAGCTGGAGGCAACAAACCCAGTGTTTTTCCATTCTTTTCTGTAGTGGAATTCTTTTTTGAATAAAGTCTTACATAAAACCCAAATATTTAAAATGCATAAAAACAGAACTTGGTAAGTGTGGGTTGGTGGGTGGAGGGTGAATTGCTGTGGAAAATAACTTAAACAAAGCAAAATAACAAAAACCGACCTGACCAAACTTATTTTGCAAGGAAGTGTGCATTAGTATAGAACCAACAGCAGAATTCAGCACCTCCTACCTTACTCCTTGCAGGCAAGTTCAGAATTTCACGGAGATCTTGAGTCTAGGGCTTTTAATATTTTTCAGGTAATCATTTTGGAAAATGAACTGAGCCAAATAGTCATTTTGGAGGTTTCAAGTCCTCAAAACCTTGAGCCATGGCCCCTTTGTTTCCTAGGGCAGAATCTGTTGATTGACTCCTTGGCAAATGACTATTAGCAGAACAACTTTAGAGTCTGATTATCAAGGTCAGAATTGCAGGATGTGTCTGCCTCTTAGGAGAGTTGCCTGTGCTTGTGGGAAGGTGAGTCCTGTATGTTTGGATAACAGAGCTGGAGAGTCAAAGATGAGAATAGTGACACTCCTTGATTAGGGACAGTTGCCATGAACCCACTTTGAAATGGAAATTCCAAGTGATGGGAAGAAACATGCTGGATGAGAGGCAGCTTGGATGCCTGGTCTGCAGCTACACACCTAGGACCCTAGAGAACCCACAGATGAAGCTGTAAACCTGGAAGAGACTCAAAGCGCTTGCTGTCTGCATACGTGCATCTCCAGGGGTGCTGCCAATGAGAGCTGCTGAGGAGGCAGAAGTCTCTGGTTCATACTGAAGGTTGACTGTAAGTAAGCTCAGGGAGAATGACTGCATACAGCTGCGAGACTTGAGAAAACTCACTCAGCTCAATATTGGATTGAGTTTTGGGGACCAGTGAGGTATACTAGAAAACACATGAGCTTCAAGGCTAGAAAGACTGAGTGTGTATCCCAACACCATCACTTTCTTTTATTATTATTATTATTATTATTATTATTATTATTATTCTTTAAGTTCTAGGGTACATGTGCATAACGTGCAGGTTTGTTACATATGTATACTTCTCCCATGTTGGTGTGCTGCACCCATCAACTCGTCAGCACCCATCAACTCGTCATTTACATCAGGTATAACTCCTAATGTAATCCCTCTCCCCTCCCCCGTCCCCATGATAGGCCCCGGTGTGTGATGTTCCCCTTCCCGAGTCCAGGTGATCTCATTGTTCAGTTCCCACCTATGAGTGAGAACATGCGGTGTTTGGTTTTCTGTTCTTGAGATAGTTTGCTGAGAATGATGGTTTCCAGCTGCATCCATGTCCCTACAAAGGACACAAACTCATCCTTTTTTATGGCTGCATAGTATTCCATGAACACCATCACTTTC